>NW_026614436.1:0-46997 GCF_020520425.1 Spinacia oleracea | reverse complement strand
CCTTGCTTATCTTTCTTGGGTCATGCCTTGCCTTGCTTGGGCCATGTCGTGCCCTTGTTACCTTTCTTGGTCATGCCTTGCCTTGCTTGGGCCATGTCGTGCCCTTGCTTACCTTTCTTGGTCATGCTTCCCTTGCTTGGGCCATGTCGTGCCCTTGCTTACCTTTCTTGGGTCATGCCTTGCCTTGCTTGGGCCTGTCGTGCCCTTGCTTACCTTTCTTGGGTCATGCCTTGCCTTGCTTGGGCCATGTCGTGCCCTTGCTTACCTTTCTTGGGTCATGCCTTGCCTTGCTTGGGCCATGTCGTGCCCTTGCTTACCTTTCTTGGGTCATGCTTACCTTGTTTGGGCCATGTCGTGCCCTTGCTTACCTTTCTTGGGTCATGCCTTGCCTTGCTTGGGCCAAGTCGTGCCCTTGCTTGCCTTTCTTGGGTCATGCTTACCTTGTTGGCCATGTCGGCCCTTGCTTACCTTTCTTGGGTCATGCCTTGCCTTGCTTGGCCATGTCGTGCCCTTGCTTACCTTTCTTGGGTCATGCCTTGCCTGCTTGGGCCATGTCGTGCCCTTGCTTGGCTTTCTTGGGTCATGCCTTGCCTTGCTTGGGTCATGTCGTGCCCTTGCTTGCCTTTCTTGGGTCATGCCTTGCCTTGCTTAGGCCATGTCGTGCCCTTGCTTGCCTTTCTTTGGTCATGCCTTGCCTTGCTTGGGCCATGTCGTGCCCTTGCTTGCCTTTCTTGGGCCATGTCGTGCCCTTGCTTGCCTTTCTTGGGTCATGCTTTGCCTTGCTTGGGCCATGTCGTGCCCTTGCTTGCCTTTCTTGGGTCATGTCTTTCCTTGCTTGGCCATGTCGTGCCCTTGCTTGCCTTTCTTGGGTCATGGATTGCCTTGCTTGGGCCATGTCGTGCCTTGCTTGCCTTTCTTGGGTCATGCATTGCTTTGCTTGGGCCATGTCGTGCCCTTGCTTGCCTTTCTTGGGTCATACCTTGCCTTGCTTGGGCCATGTCGTGCCCTTGCTTAGAGCCAACAAATTTTTTTTCAAAAAAAAATTTTTTTATATTTTTTTGATTTTTTTTGAATTTTTTTGATTTTTTTTTTTTTTCAAAAAATAATTTTTCGCGTCAATCGGGTCTCGGACAAAAAATTATGCGTCAAATCCGTCGAATGATCCAAAATTTTCAATCCGTCTAATGTCATGGGCATGTGTGGTGTCGTAGGGGGGCCGACCATGCCCAACGGTGCCCACAAGAGAGTTTTAAAGCCAACCTTGACCATCCATCCTTCCACTCTCACCCTCCCCCTATAGAGGTTTATTTTGAATTAGCTAAATTTTACTAGTGAACACCCAAGTGACAGTAACATAATAATGCTCAAAACTTGAGTTTTTGGTCAGAATAATGCCCCGTTTTTTTGTTGGAAAACCTTATATGGGCATTAAGCTTAATTTCATGATTTTTTTTTTTTAAAAAAATTATTTTTGTTTTCCGAAAATAGGGAAAATAGGGGTAAAAACGGGAAAAATAAGGGAAAAATTCAAAAAAAATCTCAAAAAAAAATCCCAAAAAATCCCAAAACAAAAAAAATTCAAAAAAATCCCAAAAAATTATTGGTGTTGAAATTTTTATTTTTGGACCTAGGGGGGGTGCCCGTGTGGTCCCGGGTTGCTATTTTAGGGGTAAAAACGGGGAAAATCCCAAAAAATTCAAAAAAAATCCCAAAAAATCCGAAAAAATAGGAAAAGACATATAAATATATATAGAAAACATTGGTGTTGAAATTTTTTATTTTGGGACCTCGGGGGGTGCCCGTGTGGTCCCGGGTTGCTATTTTTGGAAAGTTTTCGGGAAAATTCATTCATAGTGGTCATTATTGTGCATGTGGTCCGATCGTTTTGCCTTGGGCCATGCCTTGGGTCCGATTGTTGTGCCTTGGGCCATGCCTTTCCCTTGCGTGCTTATGGATGCCATGCCCTTGGTCCATGTCAATGCGATCGTTAGGAATGCAACACAGAAAACCATCACTCGCCCAAGGCCTGTATAGCACTTGGAGCAAACACTGAAGAGGTTATCGGCGTGCGGTTCACGGAGCCCGCCAGCTAAAAAACCAAACACCACTCACACGCGTAGCGTACCGCTTGGCCAAGAAACAACGAGCTTGCATCCCACGACCACAAAGTGGCCGCAAGGATGGGCTAGATGTCCCCCGACTAGCACCGTTTGACGTGAAAGAAACAAACAAATCGAGGCGGGACAACACTGGCTAAGGTTAGCTAACACAACGTCAACTAGAATTGGACTGCACCCACATGCCGCTTGATATCGCCCGCATCCGGGAACGGTCCGCATCGAGTTTCGGAAACATTAGCACACTAAAGCCAAAAGGGACAAGAGGTTTGTTCAAAGATCGACGACGAGATTTAGTCCGCTCTCTAGTGTGCTGCTTGGTCCTCTGCCCGCACACAAGAACAGTCCGAATCCGGTCATCGAGGCCCAAGCTCCCCTCGACTATAGTACCCGTTCCAGGTTTGCTCGAAGGAACGACGACGAGATTTAGTATGCTCTTGTGTGCTTCTTGGTCCGTTGCCCGCACACTAGAACACACCGCATCCGATCATGGATTCCCAAGCTCCCCTACAATACCTACGAGGTTTGTTCGAAGGACGACGTCAACTAGATTTTAGTCCGCGCTCGTGGGCTGCTCGGTCCGCTGCCCGCAAGAACAGACCGCATCCGGTCGACAAGTCCCAAACTCCCCTCCGCTAACCCATCCGAGAGACGACCGCGGGACCATTGCGGCATACGAAAAAACGAGGTCAAGTCGGGACGTTAGCCGTATTGCGGGCCAAATCCACCACCGTCATCCCCCGACTTTACGGAGCCGAAAAATTCCCTCAATGCATCGTTGGATTTTTTTTTCTGAACAACGAAAACTCAAGGTCAAGTCGGTACTATGGCCGTGTCGCAGGCCAATTCCACAACCGTCATCCCCCGAAATACTCCGTCAATCGAACCGTAACACCTTTCTTTGCTTACCTTGCTTGGGATATGCCTTGCCATGCCTTCCTCTTGCCTTTCTTTGCCACGACTTTCCCTTGCTTACCTTGCTTGGGCCATGCCTTGCCACGACTTGCCCTTACATGCCTTTCTTTGCCACGACTTGCCCTTGCTTGCCTTGCTTGGGCATGGCGTGCCCTTACTTACCTTTCTTGGGTCATGCTTACCTTGTTTGGGCCATGTCGTGCCCTTGCTTACCTTTCTTGGGTCATGCCTTGCCTTGCTTGGGCCATGTCGTGCCTTGCTTACCTTTCTTGGGTCATGCTTACCTTGCTTGGGCCATGTCGTGCCCTTTCTTACCTTTCTTGGGTCATGCCTTGCCTTGTTTGGGCCATGTCGTGCCCTTGCTTACCTTTCTTGGGTCATGCTTACCTTGCTTGGGCCATGTCGTGCCCTTGCTTACCTTTCTTGGGTCATGCTTACCTTGCTTGGGCCATGTCGTGCCCTTGCTTACCTTTCTTGGGTCATGCCTTGCCTTGCTTGGGCCATGTCGTTCCCTTGCTTACCTTTCTTGGGTCATGCCTTGCCTTGCTTGGGCGATGTCGTGCCCTTGCTTACCTTTCTTGGGTCATGCTTACCTTGCTTGGGCCATGTCGTGCCCTTGCTTACCTTTCTTGGGTCATGCCTTGCCTTGCTTGGGCCATGTCGTGCCCTTGCTTACCTTTCTTGGGTCTTGCTTACCTTGCTTGGGCCATGTCGTGCCCTTGCTTACCTTTCTTGGGTCATGCTTACCTTGCTTGGGCCATGTCGTGCCCTTGCTTACCTTTCTTGGGTCATGCCTTGCCTTGCTTGGGGCCATGTCGTGCCCTTGCTTACCTTTCTTTGGGTCTGCCTTACCTTTTTGTGCCATGTCGTGCCCTTGCTTACCTTTCTTGGGGCATGCTTACCTTTTTGGGCCATGTCGTGCCCTTGCTTACATTTCTTGGGTCATGCCTTGCCTTGCTTGGGCATGTCCTGCCCTTTTTACCTTTCTTGGGTACTTGCTTACCTTGTTTGGGGCCATGTCTTGCCTTGCTTAACTTCTTGGGTCATGTTACCTTCTTGGCCATGTCGTGCCCGTTGCTTACCTTTCTTGGGTCATGCTTACCTTGCCGTGGGCCATGTCTGCCCTTGCTTACCGTTCTTGGGTCATGCCTTGCCTTGCTTGGGCCATGTCGTGCCCTTGCTTACCTTTCTTGGGTCATGCTTACCTTGCTTGGGCCATGTCGTGCCCTTGCTTACCTTTCTTGGGTCATGCCTTACCTTGCGTGGGTCATGCTTACCTTCTTGGGTCATGCTTTGCCTTGCTTGGGGCCATGTCGTGCCCTTGCTTACCTTTCTGGGTTCTTGCTTACCTTGCTTGGGCCATGTCGTGCCCTTGCTTACCTTTCTTGGGTGATGCTTACCTTGCTTGGGCCATGTCGTGCCCTTGCTTACCTTTCTTGGGTCATGCTTACCTTGCTTGGGCCATGCGTACCCTTGCTTACCTTTCTTGGGTCATGCCTTGCCTTGCTTGGGCCATGTCGTGCCCTTGCTTACCTTTCTTGGGTGATGCTTACCTTGCTTGGGCCATGGTCGTGCCCTTGCTCACCTTTCTTGGGTCATGCTTACCTTGCTTGGGCCATGTCGTGCCCTTGCTTACCTTTCTTGGGTCATGCCTTGCCTTGCTTGGGCCATGTCGTGCCCTTGCTTACCTTTCTTGGGTCATGCCTTGCCTTGCTTGGGCCATGTCGTGCCCTTGCTTACCTTTCTTGGGTCATGCCTTGCCTTGCTTGGGCCATGTCGTGCCCTTGCTTACCTTTCTTGGGTCATGCTTACCTTGTTTGGGCCATGTCGTGCCCTTGCTTACCTTTCTTGGTCATGCCTTGCCTTGCTTGGCCATGTCGTGCCCTTGCTTACCTTTCTTGGGTCATGCCTTGCCTTGCTTGGGCCATGTCGTGCCCTTGCTTACCTTTCTTGGGTCATGCCTTGCCTTGCTTGGGCCATGTCGTGCCCTTGCTTACCTTTCTTGGGTCATGCTTACCTTGCTTGGGCCATGTCGTGCCCTTGCTTACCTTTCTTGGTCATGCCTTGCCTTGCTTGGGCCATGTCGTGCCCTTGCTTACCTTTCTTGGGTCATGCCTTGCCTTGCTTGGGCCATGTCGTGCCCTTGCTTACCTTTCTTGGGTCATGCTTACCTTGCTTGGGCCATGTCGTGCCCTTGCTTACCTTTCTTGGTCATGCCTTGCCTTGCTTGGGCCATGTCGTGCCCTTGCTTACCTTTCTTGGGTCATGCTTGCCTTGCTTGGGCCATGTCGTGCCCTTGCTTACCTTTCTTGGGTCATGCTTACCTTGCTTGGGCCATGTCGTGCCCTTGCTTACCTTTCTTGGGTCATGCCTTGCCTTGCTTGGGCCATGTCGTGCCCTTGCTTACCTTTCTTGGGTCATGCCTTGCCTTGCTTGGGCCATGTCGTGCCCTTGCTTACCTTTCTTGGGTCATGCTTGCCTTGCTTGGGCCATGTCGTGCCCTTGCTTACCTTTCTTGGGTCATGCCTTGCCTTGCTTGGGCCATGTCGTGCCCTTGCTTACCTTTCTTGGTCATGCTTACCTTGCTTGGGCCATGTCGTGCCCTTGCTTACCTTTCTTGGGTCATGCCTTGCCTTGCTTGGGCCATGTCGTGCCCTTGCTTACCTTTCTTGGGTCATGCCTTGCCTTGCTTGGGCCATGTCGTGCCCTTGCTTACCTTTCTTGGGTCATGCCTTGCCTTGCTTGGGCCATGTCGTGCCCTTGCTTACCTTTCTTGGGTCATGCTTGCCTTGCTTGGGCCATGTCGTGCCCTTGCTTACCTTTCTTGGTCATGCCTTGCCTTGCTTGGGCCATGTCGTGCCCTTGCTTACCTTTCTTGGGTCATGCCTTGCCTTGCTTGGGCCATGTCGTGCCCTTGCTTACCTTTCTTGGGTCATGCTTGCCTTGCTTGGGCCATGTCGTGCCCTTGCTTACCTTTCTTGGGTCATGCCTTGCCTTGCTTGGGCCATGTCGTGCCCTTGCTTACCTTTCTTGGGTCATGCTTGCCTTGCTTGGGCCATGTCGTGCCCTTGCTTACCTTTCTTGGGTCATGCTTACCTTGCTTGGGCCATGTCGTGCCCTTGCTTACCTTTCTTGGGTCATGCCTTGCCTTGCTTGGGCCATGTCGTGCCCTTGCTTACCTTTCTTGGGTCATGCCTTGCCTTGCTTGGGCCATGTCGTGCCCTTGCTTACCTTTCTTGGGTCATGCCTTGCCTTGCTTGGGCCATGTCGTGCCCTTGCTTACCTTTCTTGGGTCATGCTTACCTTGCTTGGGCCATGTCGTGCCCTTGCTTACCTTTCTTGGTCATGCCTTGCCTTGCTTGGGCCATGTCGTGCCCTTGCTTACCTTTCTTGGGTCATGCCTTGCCTTGCTTGGGCCATGTCGTGCCCTTGCTTACCTTTCTTGGGTCATGCCTTGCCTTGCTTGGGCCATGTCGTGCCCTTGCTTACCTTTCTTGGGTCATGCTTACCTTTTGGGCCATGTCGTGCCCTTGCTTACCTTTCTTGGTCATGCCTTGCCTTGCTTGGGCCATGTCGTGCCCTTGCTTACCTTTCTTGGGTCATGCCTTGCCTTGCTTGGGCCATGTCGTGCCCTTGCTTACCTTTCTTGGGTCATGCTTACCTTGCTTGGGCCATGTCGTGCCCTTGCTTACCTTTCTTGGGTCATGCCTTGCCTTGCTTGGGCCATGTCGTGCCCTTGCTTACCTTTCTTGGGTCATGCTTGCCTTGCTTGGGCCATGTCGTGCCCTTGCTTACCTTTCTTGGGTCATGCCTTGCCTTGCTTGGGCCATGTCGTGCCCTTGCTTACCTTTCTTGGGTCATGCCTTGCCTTGCTTGGGCCATGTCGTGCCCTTGCTTACCTTTCTTGGGTCATGCTTACCTTGCTTGGGCCATGTCGTGCCCTTGCTTACCTTTCTTGGGTCATGCCTTGCCTTGCTTGGGCCATGTCGTGCCCTTGCTTACCTTTCTTGGGTCATGCTTACCTTGCTTGGGCCATGTCGTGCCCTTGCTTACCTTTCTTGGGTCATGCTTGCCTTGCTTGGGCCATGTCGTGCCCTTGCTTACCTTTCTTGGGTCATGCCTTGCCTTGCTTGGGCCATGTCGTGCCCTTGCTTACCTTTCTTGGGTCATGCTTACCTTGCTTGGGCCATGTCGTGCCCTTGCTTACCTTTCTTGGGTCATGCCTTGCCTTGCTTGGGCCATGTCGTGCCCTTGCTTACCTTTCTTGGGTCATGCTTACCTTGCTTGGGCCATGTCGTGCCCTTGCTTACCTTTCTTGGGTCATGCTTGCCTTGCTTGGGCCATGTCGTGCCCTTGCTTACCTTTCTTGGGTCATGCCTTGCCTTGCTTGGGCCATGTCGTGCCCTTGCTTACCTTTCTTGGGTCATGCTTACCTTGCTTGGGCCATGTCGTGCCCTTGCTTACCTTTCTTGGGTCATGCCTTACCTTGCTTTGGTATGCTTACCTTTCTTGGGTCATGCTTTGCCTTGCTTGGGCCATGTCGTGCCCTTGCTTACCTTTCTTGGGTCATGCTTGCCTTGCTTGGGCCATGTCGTGCCCTTGCTTACCTTTCTTGGGTCATGCTTCCTTGCTTGGGCCATGTCGTGCCCTTGCTTACCTTTCTTGGGTCATGCTTGCCTTGCTTGGGCCATGTCGTGCCCTTGCTTACCTTTCTTGGGTCATGCCTTGCCTTGCTTGGGCCATGTCGTGCCCTTGCTTACCTTTCTTGGGTCATGCTTGCCTTGCTTGGGCCATGTCGTGCCCTTGCTTACCTTTCTTGGGTCATGCTTACCTTGCTTGGGCCATGTCGTGCCCTTGCTTACCTTTCTTGGGTCATGCCTTGCCTTGCTTGGGCCATGTCGTGCCCTTGCTTACCTTTCTTGGGTCATGCCTTGCCTTGCTTGGGCCATGTCGTGCCCTTGCTTACCTTTCTTGGGTCATGCCTTGCCTTGCTTGGGCCATGTCGTGCCCTTGCTTACCTTTCTTGGGTCATGCTTACCTTGTTTGGGCCATGTCGTGCCCTTGCTTACCTTTCTTGGTCTGCCTTGCCTTGCTTGGCCATGTCGTGCCCTTGCTTACCTATTCTTGGGTCATGCCTTGCCTTGCTTGGGCCATGTCGTGCCCTTGCTTACCTTTCTTGGGTCATGCTTGCCTTGCTTGGGCCATGTCGTGCCCTTGCTTACCTTTCTTGGTCATGCCTTGCCTTGCTTGGGCCATGTCGTGCCCTTGCTTACCTTTCTTGGGTCATGCCTTGCCTTGCTTGGGCCATGTCGTGCCCTTGCTTACCTTTCTTGGGTCATGCTTACCTTGCTTGGGCCATGTCGTGCCCTTGCTTACCTTTCTTGGTCATGCCTTGCCTTGCTTGGGCCATGTCGTGCCCTTGCTTACCTTTCTTGGGTCATGCTTGCCTTGCTTGGGCCATGTCGTGCCCTTGCTTACCTTTCTTGGGTCATGCTTACCTTGCTTGGGCCATGTCGTGCCCTTGCTTACCTTTCTTGGGTCATGCCTTGCCTTGCTTGGGCCATGTCGTGCCCTTGCTTACCTTTCTTGGGTCATGCCTTGCCTTGCTTGGGCCATGTCGTGCCCTTGCTTACCTTTCTTGGGTCCATGCCTTGCCTTGCTTTGGCCATGTCGTGCCCTTGCTTACCTTTTTGGTCATGCTTACTGTCGGCCAGTGTCGTGCCCTTGCTTACCTTTTCTTGGTCATGCCTTGCCTTGCTTGGCCATGTCGTGGCCCTTGCTTACCTATCTTGGTCATGCTTGCCTTGCTGGGGCCATGTCGTAGCCCTGCTTACTTTCTTGGGTCATGAGCCTTGCCTTGCTTGGGCCATGGCCGGGCCCTTGCTTACCGTTCTTGGGTCATGCTGACCTTGTTTGGGCCATGTCCGTGCCCTTGCTTACCTGGCTGGTCAGTGCCGGGCCTTGCTTGGGCCATGTCGTGCCCGGGGCTTGCCTTTCTGGGGGCAGGTCCCTTACCGTGCTTGGGCATGTCGTGCCCTTGCTTACCCTGGGCTGGTCAATGCCTTGTCCTTGCTTGGGCCATGTCGTGCCCTTGCTTACCTTTCTTGTGGTCATGCCTCGCCTTGCTTGGGCCATGTCGTGCCTTGCTTACCTTTCTTCTTGGGGTCATGCCTTGCCTTGCTTGGGGCCATGGCGTGCCCTTGCTTACCTTTCTGGGGTCATGCCTTGCCTTGCTTGGGCCAAGTCGTGCCCAGTTGCTTGCCTTTCTTGGTCATGCTTACCTTGCTTGGGGCCTGTCGTGCCCTTGCTTACCTTTCTTGGGTCATGCCTTGCCTTGCTTGGGCCATGTCGTGCCCTTGCTTACCTTTCTTGGGTCTTGTTTACCTTGTTTTGGGCCATGTTGTGCCCTTGCTTACCTTTCTTGGTGTCATGCTTACCTTGTTTGGGCCATGTCGTGCCCTTGCTTACCTTTCTTGGGTCATGCCTTTGCCTTGCTTGGGCCAATTGGTCCTGCCCTTGCTTACCTTTCTTGGGTCTTGCTTACCTTGTATGGGTCATGTCGTGCCCTTGCTTACCTTTCTTGGGTCATGCCTTGCCTTGCTTGGGCCATGTCGTGGCCCTTGCTTACCGTTCTTTGGGTCATGCTTACCTTGCTTGGGCCATGTCGTGCCCTTGCTTACCTTTCTTGTGGTCATGCTTACCTTGCTTGGGCCATGTCGTGCCCTTGCTTACCTTTCTTGGGTCATGCCTTGCCTTGCTTGGGCCATGTCGCGCCCTTGCTTACCTTTCTTGGGTCATGCTTACCTTGCTTGGGCCATGTCGTGCCCTTGCTTACCTTTCTTGGGTCATGCCTTACCTTGCTTGGTCATGCCTTACCTTTCTTGGGTCATGCTTTGCCTTGCTTGGGCCATGTCGTGCCCTTGCTTACCTTTCTTGGGTCTTGCTTACCTTGCTTGGGCCATGTCGTGCCCTTGCTTACCTTTCTTGGTGATGCTTACCTTGCTTGGGCCATGTCGTGCCCTTGCTTACCTTTCTTGGGTCATGCTTACCTTGCTTGGGCCATGTCGTACCCTTGCTTACCTTTCTTGGGTCATGCCTTGCCTTGCTTGGGCCATGCGTGCCCTTGCTTACCTTTCTTGGGTGATGCTTACCTTGCTTGGGCCATGTCGTGCCCTTGCTCACCTTTCTTGGGTCATGCTTACCTTGCTTGGGCCATGTCGGACCCTTGCTTACCTTTCTTGGGTCATGCCTTGCCTTGCTTGGGCCATGTCGTGCCCTTGCTTACCTTTCTTGGGTCATGCCTTGCCTTGCTTGGGACATGTCGTGCCCTTGCTTACCTTTCTTGGGTCATGCCTTGCCTTGCTTGGGCCATGTCGTGCCCTTGCTTACCTTTCTTGGGTCATGCTTACCTTGTTTGGGCCATGTCGTGCCCTTGCTTACCTTTCTTGGTCATGCCTTGCCTTGCTTGCCATGTCGTGCCCTTGCTTACCTATCTTGGGTCATGCCTTGCCTTGCTTGGGCCATGTCGTAGCCCTTGCTTACCTTTCTTGGTCATGCCTTGCCTTGCTTGGGCCATGTCGTGCCCTTGCTTACCGTTCTTGGGTCATGCTTACCTTGTTTTGGGCCATGTCGTGCCCTTGCTTACCTTTCTTGGTCATGCCTTGCCTTGCTTGGACCATGTCGTGCCCTTGCTTACCTTTCTTGGGTCATGCCTTGGCTTGCTTGGGCCATGTCGTGCCCCTTGCTTACCTTTCTTGGGTCATCCTTACCTTGCTTGGGTCATGCTTACCTTTCTTGGGTCATGCTTTGCCTTGCTTGGGCCATGTCGTGCCCTTGCTTACCTTTCTTGGGTCATGCTTGCCTTGCTTGGGCCATGTCGTGCCCTTGCTTACCTTTCTTGGGTCATGCTTACCTTGCTTGGGCCATGTCGTACCCTTGCTTACCTTTCTTGGTCATGCCTTGCCTTGCTTGGGCCATGTCGTGCCCTTGCTTACCTTTCTCTGGTCATGCCTTGCCTTGCTTGGGACATGTCGTGCCCTTGCTTACCTTTCTTCGGTCATGCCTTGCCTTGCTTGGGCCATGTCGTGCCCTTGCTTACCTTTCTTGGGTCATGCTTACCTTGTTTGGGCCATGGTCGTGCCCTTGCTTACCTTTCTTGGTAATGCCTTGCCTTGCTTGGCCATGTCGTGCCCTTGCTTACCTTTCTTGGGTCATGCCTTGCCTTGCTTGGGCCATGTCGTGCCCTTGCTTACCTTTCTTGGGTCATGCTTACCTTGCTTGGGCCATGTCGTGCCCTTGCTTACCTTTCTTGGGTCATGCCTTGCCTTGCTTGGCCATGTCGTGCCCTTGCTTACCTTTCTTGGGTCATGCCTTGCCTTGCTTGGGCCATGTCGTGCCCTTGCTTACCTTTCTTGGGTCATGCCTTGCCTTGCTTGGGCCATGTCGTGCCCTTGCTTACCTTTCTTGGGTCATGCCTTGCCTTGCTTGGGCCATGTCGTGCCCTTGCTTACCTTTCTTGGGTCATGCTTACCTTGCTTGGGCCATGTCGTGCCCTTGCTTACCTTTCTTGGTCATGCCTTGCCTTGCTTGGCCATGTCGTGCCCTTGCTTACCTTTCTTGGGTCATGCCTTGCCTTGCTTGGGCCATGTCGTGCCCTTGCTTACCTTTCTTGGGTCATGCCTTGCCTTGCTTGGGCCATGTCGTGCCCTTGCTTACCTTTCTTGGGTCATGCTTACCTTGCTTGGGCCATGTCGTGCCCTTGCTTACCTTTCTTGGTCATGCCTTGCCTTGCTTGGGCCATGTCGTGCCCTTGCTTACCTTTCTTGGGTCATGCCTTGCCTTGCTTGGGCCATGTCGTGCCCTTGCTTACCTTTCTTGGGTCATGCTTACCTTGCTTGGGCCATGTCGTGCCCTTGCTTACCTTTCTTGGGTCATGCTTACCTTGCTTGGGCCATGTCGTGCCCTTGCTTACCTTTCTTGGGTCATGCTTACCTTGCTTGGGCCATGTCGTGCCCTTGCTTACCTTTCTTGGGTCATGCTTACCTTGCTTGGGCCATGTCGTGCCCTTGCTTACCTTTCTTGGGTCATGCCTTGCCTTGCTTGGGCCATGTCGTGCCCTTGCTTACCTTTCTTGGGTCATGCTTACCTTGCTTGGGCCATGTCGTGCCCTTGCTTACCTTTCTTGGGTCATGCTTGCCTTGCTTGGGCCATGTCGTGCCCTTGCTTACCTTTCTTGGGTCATGCCTTGCCTTGCTTGGGCCATGTCGTGCCCTTGCTTACCTTTCTTGGGTCATGCCTTGCCTTGCTTGGGCCATGTCGTGCCCTTGCTTACCTTTCTTGGGTCATGCCTTGCCTTGCTTGGGCCATGTCGTGCCCTTGCTTACCTTTCTTGGGTCATGCTTACCTTGCTTGGGCCATGTCGTGCCCTTGCTTACCTTTCTTGGGTCATGCCTTGCCTTGCTTGGGCCATGTCGTGCCCTTGCTTACCTTTCTTGGGTCATGCTTGCCTTGCTTGGGCCATGTCGTGCCCTTGCTTACCTTTCTTGGGTCATGCTTGCCTTGCTTGGGCCATGTCGTGCCCTTGCTTACCTTTCTTGGGTCATGCCTTGCCTTGCTGGGCCATGTCGTGCCCTTGCTTACCTTTCTTGGGTCATGCCTTGCCTTGCTTGGGCCATGTCGTGCCCTTGCTTACCTTTCTTGGGTCATGCCTTGCCTTGCTTGGGCCATGTCGTGCCCTTGCTTACCTTTCTTGGGTCATGCTTACCTTGCTTGGGCCATGTCGTGCCCTTGCTTACCTTTCTTGGTCATGCCTTGCCTTGCTTGGGCCATGTCGTGCCCTTGCTTACCTTTCTTGGGTCATGCCTTGCCTTGCTTGGGCCATGTCGTGCCCTTGCTTACCTTTCTTGGGTCATGCCTTGCCTTGCTTGGGCCATGTCGTGCCCTTGCTTACCTTTCTTGGGTCATGCTTACCTTGCTTGGGCCATGTCGTGCCCTTGCTTACCTTTCTTGGGTCATGCCTTGCCTTGCTTGGGCCATGTCGTGCCCTTGCTTAC
The DNA here is from genome assembly GCF_020520425.1 of Spinacia oleracea. Classification (NCBI taxonomy): domain Eukaryota; kingdom Viridiplantae; phylum Streptophyta; class Magnoliopsida; order Caryophyllales; family Amaranthaceae; genus Spinacia; species Spinacia oleracea. The sequence continues at coordinate 33,913 of NW_026614436.1, read as the reverse complement.
CTTTCTTGGGTCATGCCTTGCCTTGCTTGGGCCATGTCGTGCCCTTGCTTACCTTTCTTGGGTCATGCTTACCTTGCTTGGGCCATGTCGTGCCCTTGCTTACCTTTCTTGGGTCATGCCTTGCCTTGCTTGGGCCATGTCGTGCCCTTGCTTACCTTTCTTGGGTCATGCTTGCCTTGCTTGGGCCATGTCGTGCCCTTGCTTACCTTTCTTGGGTCATGCCTTGCCTTGCTTGGGCCATGTCGTGCCCTTGCTTACCTTTCTTGGGTCATGCCTTGCCTTGCTTGGGCCATGTCGTGCCCTTGCTTACCTTTCTTGGGTCATGCTTACCTTGCTTGGGCCATGTCGTGCCCTTGCTTACCTTTCTTGGGTCATGCCTTGCCTTGCTTGGGCCATGTCGTGCCCTTGCTTACCTTTCTTGGGTCATGCTTACCTTGCTTGGGCCATGTCGTGCCCTTGCTTACCTTTCTTGGGTCATGCTTGCCTTGCTTGGGCCATGTCGTGCCCTTGCTTACCTTTCTTGGGTCATGCCTTGCCTTGCTTGGGCCATGTCGTGCCCTTGCTTACCTTTCTTGGGTCATGCTTACCTTGCTTGGGCCATGTCGTGCCCTTGCTTACCTTTCTTGGGTCATGCCTTGCCTTGCTTGGGCCATGTCGTGCCCTTGCTTACCTTTCTTGGGTCATGCTTGCCTTGCTTGGGCCATGTCGTGCCCTTGCTTACCTTTCTTGGGTCATGCTTACCTTGCTTGGGCCATGTCGTGCCCTTGCTTACCTTTCTTGGGTCATGCCTTGCCTTGCTTGGGCCATGTCGTGCCCTTGCTTACCTTTCTTGGGTCATGCTTACCTTGCTTGGGCCATGTCGTGCCCTTGCTTACCTTTCTTGGGTCATGCCTTGCCTTGCTTGGGTCATGCTTACCTTTCTTGGGTCATGCTTTGCCTTGCTTGGGCCATGTCGTGCCCTTGCTTACCTTTCTTGGGTCATGCTTACCTTGCTTGGGCCATGTCGTGCCCTTGCTTACCTTTCTTGGGTCATGCTTGCCTTGCTTGGGCCATGTCGTGCCCTTGCTTACCTTTCTTGGGTCATGCTTGCCTTGCTTGGCCATGTCGTGCCCTTGCTTACCTTTCTTGGGTCATGCCTTGCCTTGCTTGGGCCATGGCGTGCCCTTGCTTACCTTTCTTGGGTCATGCTTACCTTGTTGGGCCATGTCGTGCCCTTGCTTACCTTTCTTGGTCAGGCCTTGCCTTGCTTGGCCATGTCTGGCCCTTGCTTACCTTTCTTGGGTCATGCCTTGCTTGCTTGGGCCATGTCGTGCCCTTGCTTACCTTTTTGGGTCATGCCTTGCCTTGCTTGGGCCATGTCGGCCCTTGCTTACCTTTCTTGGTCATGCTTGCCTGCTTTGGGCCATGTCGTGCCTTGCTTACCTTTCTTGGGTCATGCCTTGCCTTGCTTGGGCCATGTCGTGCCCTTGCTTACCTTCTTGGGTCATGCCTTGCCTTGCTTGGCCATGTCGTGCCTTGCTTACCTTTCTTGGGTCATGCCTTTCCTTGCTTGGGCCATGTCGTGCCCTGCTACCTTTCTTGGGTCATGCTTACCTTGCTTGGGCCATGTCGTGCCCTTGCTACCTTTCTTCGGTATGCCGGTGCATTGCTTGGCCTGCTGCCTTGCTTACCTTTCTTGGTCATGCTTGCCTTGCTTGAGCCATGTCCGTGCCCTTTGCTTACCTTTCTTGGGTCATGCCTTGCCTTGCTTGGCCATGTCGTGCCTTGCTTACCTATCTGGGTCAAATGCCTTAGCCTTGCTTTGGGCCAGTCGTGCCTTGCTTACCTTTGGTCATGCTACCTTTGGGGCCTGCTGTTGCCCTTTGGCTTGCTTGCCATGTCCGTGCCCTTGCTTCTACCTTGGGTCATGCTTAGCCTTGCTTGGGCCATGGTCCACGTGCCCTTGCTTACCTTCTTGGGTCATGCCTTGCCTGCCTTGGGCCATGTCGTGCCCGTGCTTACCTTTCTTCTTTGGGTCAATGCCTGGGCCTTGCTTTGGGCCATGTCGTGCCCTTGCCTTACCTTTCCGTGGGTCATGCTTACCTTGCTTGGGCCATGTCGTGACCCTTGCTTACCTTTCTGGGTCATGCCTTGCCTTGCTGGGCCAGGTCCGTAGCCGTTGCTTAACTTATCTTGGTCATGCCTTGCCTTGCTTGGGCCATGTCGTGCCCTTGCTTACCTTTCTTCGGGTCATGCCTTGCCTTGCTTGGGCCATGTCGTGCCCTTGCCTTACCTTTCTTGGGTCATGCTTACCTTGCTTGGGCCATGTCGTGCCCTTGCTTACCTTTCTTGGTCATGCCTTGCCTTGCTTGGGCCATGTCGTGCCCTTGCTTACCTTTCTTGGGTCATGCCTTGCCTTGCTTGGGCCATGTCGTGCCCTTGCTTACCTTTCTTGGGTCATGCTTACCTTGCTTGGGCCATGTCGTGCCCTTGCTTACCTTTCTTGGTCATGCCTTGCCTTGCTTGGCCATGTCGTGCCCTTGCTTACCTTTCTTGGGTCATGCCTTGCCTTGCTTGGGCCATGTCGTGCCCTTGCTTACCTTTCTTGGGTCATGCCTTGCCTTGCTTGGGCCATGTCGTGCCCTTGCTTACCTTTCTTGGGTCATGCCTTGCCTTGCTTGGGCCATGTCGTGCCCTTGCTTACCTTTCTTGGGTCATGCTTACCTTGCTTGGGCCATGTCGTGCCCTTGCTTACCTTTCTTGGTCATGCCTTGCCTTGCTTGGGCCATGTCGTGCCCTTGCTTACCTTTCTTGGGTCATGCCTTGCCTTGCCTTAGGCCATGTTCGTGCCCGTGCTTACCTTTCTTGGGTCATGCCTTGCCTTGCTTGGGCCATGTGCGTGCCCTTGCTTACCTTTCTTGGGTCATGCTTACCTTGCCTTGGGCAATGTCGTTGCCCTTGCTTACCTTCTTGGTCATAAGGCCTTGCATTGCTTGGCCATGTCGTGCCCGATTCTTACCTATCTTGAGGTCATGCCGTGTCCTTCTTGGGCCATGTCGTGCTCCTTGCTTACCTTTCGTGGGTCATTCTTACCTTGCTTGGGCCATGTCGTGCCCTTGCCTTACCTTTCTTGGTCATGCCTTTGCTTTGCTTGGCCATGTCGTTGCCCTTGCTTACCTAATCTTGGGTCATGCCTTGCCTTGCTTGGGCCATGTCGTGCCCTTGCTTACCTTTCTTGGGTCATGCCTTGCCTTGCTTGGGCCATGTCGTGCCCTTGCTTACCTTTCTTGGTCATGCTTACCTTGTTTGGGCCATGTCGTGCCCTTGCTTACCTTTCTTGGGTCATGCCTTGGCTTGCTTGGGCCATGTCGTGCCCTTGCTTACCTTTTTTGGTCATGCTTACCTTGTTTGGGCCATGTCGTGCCCTTGCTTACCTTTCTGGGCATGCCTTGCCTTCCTGGGCCATGTCGTGCCCTTGCTTACCTTTCTTGGGTCATTCTTGCCTTGCTTGGGGCCATGTCGTGCCCTTTGCTTACCTTTCTTGGTCATGCTTACCTTCTTGGGCCATGTCGTACCCTTGCTTACCTTTCTTGGTCATGCCTTGCCTTGCTTGGGCCATGTCGTGCCCTTGCTTACCTTTCTCTGGTCACGCCTTGCCTTGCTTGGACAATGTCGTGCCTTGCTTACCCTTTCTTCGGTCATGCCTTGCCTTGCGTGGGCCATGTCGTGCCCTTGCTTACCTTTCTTGGGTCCATGCTACCTTGTTTGGGCAATGTCTGGCCCTTGCTTACCTTTCTTGGTCTGCCTTGTCCTTGCTTGGCCATGTCGTGCCCTTGCTTACCTATCTTGGGTCATGCCTTGCCTTGCTTGGGCCATGTCGTGCCCTTGCTTACCTTTCTTGGGTCATGCTTACCTTGTTTGGGGCCATGTCGTGCCCTTGCTTACCTTTCTTGGTCATGCCTTGCCTTGCTTGGCCATGTCGTGCCCTTGCTTACCTATCTTGGGGTCATGCCTTGCCTTGCTTGGGCCATGTCGTGCCCGTGCTTACCTTATTGGGTCATGCCTTGCCTTGCTTGGGACATGTCGTGCCCTTGCTTACCTTTCTTGGGTCATGCCTTGCCTTGCTTGGGCCATGTCGTGCCCTTGCTTACCTTTCTTGGGTCATGCTTACCTTGTTTGGGCATGTCGTGCCCTTGCTTACCTTTCTTGGTCATGCCTTGCCTTGCTTGGCCAGGTCGTGCCCTTGCTACCTATCTGGGTCAATGCCTTCCTTGCTTGGGCCATGTCGGGCCCTTGCTTACCTTTCTTGGGTCATGCCTTGCCTTGCTTGGGCCATGTCGTGCCCTTGCTTACCTTTCTTGGGTCATGCTTACCTTGTTTGGGCCATGTCGTGCCCTTGCTTACCTTTCTTGGTCATGCCTTGCCTTGCTTGGGCCATGTCGTGCCCTTGCTTACCTTTCTTGGGTCATGCCTTGCCTTGCTTGGGCCATGTCGTGCCCTTGCTTACCTTTCTTGGGTCATGCCTTGCCTTGCTTGGGCCATGTCGTGCCCTTGCTTACCTTTCTTGGGTCATGCCTTGCCTTGCTTGGGCCATGTCGTGCCCTTGCTTACCTTTCTTGGGTCATGCTTACCTTGCTTGGGCCATGTCGTGCCCTTGCTTACCTTTCTTGGTCATGCCTTGCCTTGCTTGGGCCATGTCGTGCCCTTGCTTACCTTTCTTGGGTCATGCCTTGCCTTGCTTGGGCCATGTCGTGCCCTTGCTTACCTTTCTTGGGTCATGCCTTGCCTTGCTTGGGCCATGTCGTGCCCTTGCTTACCTTTCTTGGGTCATGCTTGCCTTGCTTGGGCCATGTCGTGCCCTTGCTTACCTTTCTTGGTCATGCCTTGCCTTGCTTGGGCCATGTCGTGCCCTTGCTTACCTTTCTTGGGTCATGCCTTGCCTTGCTTGGGCCATGTCGTGCCCTTGCTTACCTTTCTTGGGTCATGCTTGCCTTGCTTGGGCCATGTCGTGCCCTTGCTTACCTTTCTTGGTCATGCCTTGCCTTGCTTGGGCCATGTCGTGCCCTTGCTTACCTTTCTTGGGTCATGCTTGCCTTGCTTGGGCCATGTCGTGCCCTTGCTTACCTTTCTTGGGTCATGCTTACCTTGCTTGGGCCATGTCGTGCCCTTGCTTACCTTTCTTGGGTCATGCCTTGCCTTGCTTGGGCCATGTCGTGCCCTTGCTTACCTTTCTTGGGTCATGCCTTGCCTTGCTTGGGCCATGTCGTGCCCTTGCTTACCTTTCTTGGGTCATGCCTTGCCTTGCTTGGGCCATGTCGTGCCCTTGCTTACCTTTCTTGGGTCATGCTTACCTTGCTTGGGCCATGTCGTGCCCTTGCTACCTTTCTGGTCATGACCTAGACCTTGGCTTGGGACCATGTCGTGCCCTGGCTTACCCTTTCTTGGGTCATGCCGGACCTTGCTTGGGCCCATGTCGTGGCCCTTGCTTACCTTTCTTGGTATCCTTGCTTACTTGCTGGGGCCCATGTAGTGACCTTGCTTACCTTTCTTGGTCATGCGTGCCTTGCATTGGGCATGTCGTGCCCTTGCTTACCTTTCTTGGGTCATTCCTTGCCTTGGCTTGGGCCAAGTCGTGCCCTTGCTTGCCCTTCTTGGGTTATGCTTACCGTTGCTTGGGCATGTCGTACCCTTGCTTACCTTTCTTGGGTTATGCTGACCTGCTTGGGGGCCATGTCGTGCCCTTGCTACCTTTCCTTAGGGTCATGCCTTGCCTTTGCTTGGGGCATGTCCGTGCCCTTGCTATACCTTTCTTCGTTCATGCATGACCTGCTTGGGCCATGTCGTGCCCTTGCTTTACCTTTCTTGGGTCAGTGTCCTTACCTTGCTTTGGGCCATGTCGTGCCCATGCTTACCTTTCTTGGGTTATGCCTAGCACTTGCCTTGGCCATGTCGTGCCCTTGCTTACCTATCTTGGGTCATGCCTTGCCTTGCTTGGGCCATGTCGTGCCCTTGCTTACCTTTCTTGGTCATGCCTTGCCTTGCTTGGGCCATGTCGTGCCCTTGCTTACCTTTCTTGGGTCATGCTTACCTTGCTTGGGCCATGTCGTGCCCTTGCTTACCTTTCTTGGGTCATGCCTTGCCTTGCTTGGGCCATGTCGTGCCCTTGCTTACCTTTCTTGGGTCATGCCTTGCCTTGCTTGGGCCATGTCGTGCCCTTGCTTACCTTTCTTGGGTCATGCTTGCCTTGCTTGGGCCATGTCGTGCCCTTGCTTACCTTTCTTGGGTCATGCCTTGCCTTGCTTGGGCCATGTCGTGCCCTTGCTTACCTTTCTGGGTCATGCCTTGCCTTGCTTGGGCCATGTCGTGCCCTTGCTTACCTTTCTTGGGTCATGCTTGCCTTGCTTGGGCCATGTCGTGCCCTTGCTTACCTTTCTTGGGTCATGCCTTGCCTTGCTTGGGCCATGTCGTGCCCTTGCTTACCTTTCTTGGGTCATGCCTTGCCTTGCTTGGGCCATGTCGTGCCCTGCTTACCTTTTCTTGGGTCATGCTTACCTTGCTTGGGCCATGTCGTGCCCTTGCTACCTTTCTTGGGTCATGCTTGCCTTGCTTGGGCCATGTCGTGCCCTTGCTTACCTTCTCTGGGTCATGCCTTGCCTTGCTTGGGCCATGTCGTGCCCCTTGCTTACCTTTCTTGGTCATGCCTTGCCCTTGCTTGGGCCATGTCGTGACCTTGCTTACCTTTTCTTGGGTCATGCTTGCCCTTGCTTGGGCCATGTCGTGCCCTTGCTTACCTTTCTTGGGTAATGCCTTGCCTTGCTTGGGCCATGTCGTGCCCCTTGCTTTACTTTCCTTGGGTCATGCTTACCTTGCTTTGGGCCATGTCGTGCCCTTGCTTACCTTCTTGGGTCATGCCTTGCCTTGCTTGGCCATGTCGTGCCCCTTGCTTACCTTCTTGGGTCATGCCTTGCCTTGCTTGGGCCATGTCGTGCCCTTGCTTCCTTTCTTGGGTCATGCTTACCTTAGCTTGGGCCATGTCGTGCCCTTGCTTACCTTTCTTGGGTCATGCCTTGCCTTGCTTGGGCCATGTCGTGCCCTTGCTTACCTTTCTTCGGGTCATGCCTTGCCTTGCTTGGGCCATGTCGTGCCCTTGCGTACCTTTCTTGGGTCATGCTTACCTTGCTTGGGCCATGTCGTGCCCTTGCTTACCTTTCTTGGGTCATGCCTTACCTTGCTTGGGCCATGTCGTGCCCTTGCTTACCTTTCTTGGGTCATGCCTGCCTTGCTTGGGCCATGTCGTGCCCTTGCTTACCTTTCTTGGGTCATGCTATGCCTTGCTTGGGCCATGTCGTGCCCTTTGCTTACCTTTCTTGGGTCATGCCTTGCCTTGCTTGGGCCATGTCGTGCCCTTGCTTACCTTTCTTGGGTCATGCTTACCTTGCTTGGGCCATGTCGTGCCCTTGCTTACCTTTCTGGGTCATGCCTTGCCTTGCTTGGGCCATGTCGTGCCCTTGCTTACCTTTCTTGGGTCATGCCTTACCTTGCTTGGGCCATGTCGTGCCCTTGCTTACCTTTCTTGGTTCATGCCTTACCGTGCTTGGGCCATGTCGTGCCCTTGCTTAGCCTTTCTTGGGTTATGCTTACCTTGCTTGGGCATGTCGTGCTTGCTTACCTTTCTTGGTTCATGCCTTGCCTTGCTTGGGCCATGTCGTGCCCTTGCTTACCTTTCTTGGGTTATGCTTACCTTGCTTGGGCCATGTCGTGCCCTTGCTTACCTTTCTTGGGTTCATGCCTTGCCTTGCTTGGGCCATGTCGTGCCCTTGCTTACCTTTCTTGGGTCATGCTTACCTGCTTGGGCCATGTCGTGCCCTTGCTTACCTTCTTGGTTCATGCCTTGCCTTGCTGGCCAGTCGTGCCCTTGCTTACCTTTCTTGGGTCATGCTTACCTGCTTGGGCCATGTCGTGCCCTTGCTTACCTTTCTTGGGTCATGCCTTGCCTTGCTTGGGCCAATGTCGTGCCCATTGCTTAGCCTTTCTTGGGTCATGCTACCTTGCTTGGGCCATGTCGTGCCCTTGCTTACCTTTCTTGGGTCATGCCTTACCTTGCTTGGGCCATGTCGTGCCCTTGCTTACCTTTCTTGGGTCATGCTTCCCTTGCTTGGGCCATGTCGTGCCCTTGCTTACCTTTCTTGGGTCATGCCTTGCCTTGCTTGGGCCATGTCGTGCCCTTGCTTACCTTTCTTGGGTCATGCCTTGCCTTGCTTGGGCCATGTCGTGCCCTTGCTTACCTTTCTTGGGTCATGCTTACCTTGCTTGGGCCATGTCGTGCCCTTGCTTACCTTTCTTGGGTCATGCCTTGCCTTGCTTGGGCCATGTCGTGCCCTTGCTTACCTTTCTTGGGTCATGCCTTGCCTTGCTTGGGCCATGTCGTGCCCTTGCTTACCTTTCTTGGGTCATGCTTACCTTGCTTGGGCCATGTCGTGCCCTTGCTTACCTTTCTTGGGTCATGCCTTGCCTTGCTTGGGCCATGTCGTGCCCTTGCTTACCTTTCTTGGGTCATGCCTTGCCTTGCTTGGGCCATGTCGTGCCCTTGCTTACCTTTCTTGGGTCATGCCTTGCCTTGCTTGGGCCATGTCGTGCCCTTGCTTACCTTTCTTGGGTCATGCCTTGCCTTGCTTGGGCCATGTCGTGCCCTTGCTTACCTTTCTTGGGTCATGCCTTGCCTTGCTTGGGCATGTCGTGCCCTTGCTTACCTTTCTTGGGTCATGCCTTGCCTTGCTTGGGCCATGTCGTGCCCTTGCTTGCTTTCTGGGTCATGCCTTGCCTTGCTTGGGTCATGTCGTGGCCCTTGCTTGCCTTATTGGGTCATTGCCTTGCCTTGCTTAGGCCATGTCGTGCCCTAGCTTGCCTTTCTTTGGTCATGCCTTGCCTTGCTTGGGCCATGTCGTGCCCTTACTTGCCTTTCTTGGGCCATGTCGTGCCCTTGCTTGCCTTTCTTGGGTCATGCTTTGCCTTGCTTGGGCCATGTCGTGCCCTTGCTTACCTTTCTTGGGTCATGTCGTGCCCTTGCTTACCTTGCTTGGGCCATGTCGTGCCCTTGCTTACCTTGCTTGGGCCATGTCGTGCCCTTGCTTACCTTGCTTGGGCCATGTCGTGCCCTTGCTTACCTTTCTTGGGTTATGCTTACCTTGCTTGGGCCATGTCGTGCCCTTGCTTACCTTTCTTGGGTCATGCCTTGCCTTGCTTGGGCCATTGTCGTGCCCTTGCTTACCTTTCTTGGGTCATGCTTACCTTGCTTGGGCCATGTCGTGCCCTTGCTTACCTTTCTTGGTTCATGCCTTGCCTTGCTTGGGCCATGTCGTGCCCTTGCTTACCTTTCTTGGGTCATGCTTACCTTGCTTGGGCCATGTCGTGCCCTTGCTTACCTTTCTTGGGTCATGCCTTGCCTTGCTTGGGCCATGTCGTGCCCTTGCTTACCTTTCTTGGGTCATGCTTGCCTTGCTTGGGCCATGTCGTGCCCTTGCTTACCTTTCTTGGGTCATGCCTTGCCTTGCTTGGGCCATGTCGTGCCCTTGCTTACCTTTCTTGGGTCATGCTTGCCTTGCTTGGGCCATGTCGTGCCCTTGCTTACCTTTCTTGGGTCATGCCTTGCCTTGCTTGGGCCATGTCGTGCCCTTGCTTACCTTTCTTGGGTCATGCTTGCCTTGCTTGGGCCATGTCGTGCCCTTGCTTACCTTTCTTGGGTCATGCCTTGCCTTGCTTGGGCCATGTCGTGCCCTTGCTTACCTTCTTGGGTCATGCTTCCCTTGCTTGGGCCATGTCGTGCCCTTGCTACCTTTCTTGGGTCATGCCTTGCCTTGCTTGGGCCATGTCGTGCCCTTGCTTACCTTTCTTGGGTCATGCCTTGCCTTGCTTGGGCCATGTCGTGCCCTTGCTTGCCTTTCTTGGGTCATGCTTACCTTGCTTGGGCCATGTCGTGCCCTTGCTTACCTTTCTTGGGTCATGCCTTGCCTTGCTTGGGCCATGTCGTGCCCTTGCTTGCCTTTCTTGGGTCATGCCTTGCCTGCTTGGGCCATGCCGTGCCCTTGCTTACCTTTCTTGGGTCATGCTTACCTTGCTTGGGCCATGTCGTGCCCTTGCTTACCTTTCTTGGGTCATGCCTTGCCTTGCTTGGGCCATGTCGTGCCCTTCCTTGCCTTTCTTGGGTCATGCCTTGCCTTGCTTGGGCCAAGTCGTGCCCTTGCTTGCCTTTCTTGGGTCATGCTTACCTTGCTTGGGCCATGTCGTGCCCTTGCTTACCTTTCTTGGGTCATGCCTTGCCTTGCTTGGGCCATGTCGTGCCCTTGCTTACCTTTCTTGGGTCATGCCTTGCCTTGCTTGGGCCATGTCGTGCCCTTGCTTGGCTTTCTTGGGTCATGCCTTGCCTTGCTTGGGTCATGTCGTGCCCTTGCTTGCCTTTATTGGGTCATGCCTTGCCTTGCTTAGGCCATGTCGTGCCCTAGCTTGCCTTTCTTTGGTCATGCCTTGCCTTGCTTGGGCCATGTCGTGCCCTTACTTGCCTTTCTTGGGCCATGTCGTGCCCTTGCTTGCCTTTCTTGGGTCATGCTTTGCCTTGCTTGGGCCATGTCGTGCCCTTGCTTACCTTTCTTGGGTCATGTCGTGCCCTTGATTACCTTGCTTGGGCCATGTCGTGCCCTTGCTTACCTTGCTTGGGCCATGTTGTGCCCTTGCTTACCTTGCTTGGGCCATGTCGTGCCCTTGCTTACCTTTCTTGGGTTATGCTTACCTTGCTTGGCCCATGTCGTGCCCTTGCTTACCTTTCTTGGGTCATGCCTTGCCTTGCTTGGGCCATGTCGTGCCCTTGCTTACCTTTCTTGGGTCATGCTTACCTTGCTTGGGCCATGTCGTGCCCTTGCTTACCTTTCTTGGTTCATGCCTTGCCTTGCTTGGGCCAAGTCGTGCCCTTGCTTGCCTTTCTTGGGTTATGCTTACCTTGCTTGGGCCATGTCGTGCCCTTGCTTACCTTTCTTGGGTCATGCCTTGCCTTGCTTGGGCCATGTCGTGCCCTTGCTTACCTTTCTTGGGTCATGCTTACCTTGCTTGGGCCATGTCGTGCCCTTGCTTACCTTTCTTGGTTCATGCCTTGCCTTGCTTGGGCCAAGTCGTGCCCTTGCTTGCCTTTCTTGGGTTATGCTTACCTTGCTTGGGCCATGTCGTGCCCTTGCTTACCTTTCTTGGGTCATGCCTTGCCTTGCTTGGGCCATGTCGTGCCCTTGCTTACCTTTCTTGGGTCATGCTTACCTTGCTTGGGCCATGTCGTGCCCTTGCTTACCTTTCTTGGGTCATGCCTTGCCTTGCTTGGGCCATGTCGTGCCCTTGCTTACCTTTCTTGGGTCATGCTTCCCTTGCTTGGGCCATGTCGTGCCCTTGCTTACCTTTCTTGGGTCATGCCTTGCCTTGCTTGGGCCATGTCGTGCCCTTGCTTACCTTTCTTGGGTCATGCCTTGCCTTGCTTGGGCCATGTCGTGCCCTTGCTTGCCTTTCTTGGGTCATGCTTACCTTGCTTGGGCCATGTCGTGCCCTTGCTTACCTTTCTTGGGTCATGCCTTGCCTTGCTTGGGCCATGTCGTGCCCTTGCTTACCTTTCTTGGGTCATGCCTTGCCTTGCTTGGGCCATGTCGTGCCCTTGCTTGGCTTTCTTGGGTCATGCCTTGCCTTGCTTGGGTCATGTCGTGCCCTTGCTTGCCTTTATTGGGTCATGCCTTGCCTTGCTTAGGCCATGTCGTGCCCTAGCTTGCCTTTCTTTGGTCATGCCTTGCCTTGCTTGGGCCATGTCGTGCCCTTACTTGCCTTTCTTGGGCCATGTCGTGCCCTTGCTTGCCTTTCTTGGGTCATGCTTTGCCTTGCTTGGGCCATGTCGTGCCCTTGCTTGCCTTTCTTGGGTCATGTCTTGCCTTGCTTGGGCCATGTCGTGCCCTTGCTTGCCTTTCTTGGGTCATGGATTGCCTTGCTTGGGCCATGTCGTGCCCTTGCTTGCCTTTCTTGGGTCATGCATTGCTTTGCTTGGGCCATGTCGTGCCCTTGCTTGCCTTTCTTGGGTCATACCTTGCCTGTCTTGGGCCATGTCGTGCCCTTGCTTAGAGACAACAAATTTTTTTTTAAAAAAAATTTTTTTTTTGAATTTTTTTTGAATTTTTTTGATTTTTTTTTTTCAAAAAAATAATGTTTCGCGGCAAATCGGGTCTCGGACAAAAAATTATGCGTCAAATCCATCGAATGATCCAAAATTTTCAATCCGTCTAATGTCATGGGCATGTGTGGTGTCGTAGGGGGGCCGACCATGCCCAACGGTGCCCAACGGTGCCCACAAGAGAGTTTTAAGCCAACCTTGACCATCCATCCTTCCACTCTCACCCTCCCCCTATAGAGGTTTATTTTGAATTAGCTAAATTTTCCTAGTGAACACTCAAGTGACAGTAACATAATAATGGCTCAAAACTTGATTTATTTTGTTGGAAAACCTTATATGGGCATTAAGCTTAATTATTGTGCATGTGGTCCGATCGTTTTGCCTTGGGCCATGCCTTGGGTCCGATTGTTGTGCCTTGGGCCATGCCTTTCCCTTGCGTGCTTATGGATGCCATGCCCTTGGTCCATGTCAATGCGATCGTTAGGAATGCAACACAGAAAACCATCACTCGCCCAAGGCCTGTATAGCACTTGGAGCAAACACTGAAGAGGTTTATCGGCGTGCGGTTCACGGAGCCCGCCAGCTAAAAAAACCAAACACCACTCACACGCGTAGCGTACCGCTTGGCCAAGAAACTGTTAGGTTATGATACATATGACAATTCATAAATCATGCGGAAAAACCATTTAGCCAGGAATACATATTATTTACACATAATCATATAGCATAGTTTAGATGCATACTCTTTGTTGCGTGCCTTCCCTAGGTGCGCCCGAACCGAACAAGAACAAGTCTTTAGGACTCCAAGTGTCGTCCCTCCGTAGATAGTCCACAGCACGTCCGGATCCGCCTTAAGATTGACCAACTAGAATCGCCCTTAAGGTACTAAAGATTTTCGGCACTCTTAGGTAAGAAATGTGTTTGAATTTTCTCTCAAAAACTCACTTTGAATACTTGAATAATCTCTTAAAATATGTGACCCTAGGCACGTATTTATAGAGTTATGGAAAGGGTTTTGGAATCCTATTAGGATACTAATTTATTTAATTATAACCCTACTAGGACTCTAATTAAATAATCATTATCTAATAGTTTTAGGATTTAATCACACTTCGAATCCTGATTGCTTCAGGATTCCCGCACAAGCAATGCACGAGCACCGTACACCCGCGCAAGCCTTGCGCCCCACGCTAGGCGCACAGCGCTCGGCCCATTGCTGCGCTCCGCGCGCGCGCGCCCAAGGCCTTGGCTGGGCCTGGCCTTGCGCTGGGCCTGGTCGAGGCTTGGCGTGCGCTGGTGTGCGTTGGCTCGCTGGGCGACGGCCTGGCTTCGTGCTGGGCCTTCGTCTAGCGGGCCTCGTCCGATGCTAATTCGTACGATACGCTTCCGATTAAATTCCCGATTCCGGAATTCATTTCCGATACGAACAATATTTAATATTTCCGATTCCGGAATTATTTTCCGATTCCGATAATATTTCCGATTCTGACAATATTTCCGTTTCCGGCAATATTTCCGATTCTGGCAATATTTCCATTTCCGATAATATTTTCCGATACGTACCATGTTTCCGTTTCCGGCAACATCTACGACTTGGATAATATTTATATTTCCGATACGATCCATATTTCCGTTTCCGGCAATATCATCGTTTCCGGAGTATTCATTTCTTGCCTGTGACGATCTCAGCTCCCACTGAAACCAAGATCCGTCGATTCCGAATATCCATAGATGGAGTATCTAATGCCATTAAATACTTGATCCGTTTACGTACTATTTGTGTGACCGTACGGGTTCAGTCAAGAGTAAGCTGTGGATTAATATCATTAATTCCACTTGAACTGAAGCGGCCTCTAGCTAGGCATTCAGCTCACTTGATCTCACTGAATTATTAACTTGTTAATTAATACTGAACCGCATTTATTAGACTTAACATATAATGCATACTTGGACCAAGGGCATTATTTCCTTCAGTCTCCCACTTGTCCTTAGGGACAAGTGTGCATTTCCTAATTCCTTTGTCGCTCGATGCTTGCTCTTGAACATAAGGTAAGAGTTGTCATTGCCATGTCCACATAGTTCAAGAAACAGAACTACTGGTCATCTTGCATTCTAATCGTCTAACGTTTGCATCCCCGCATTTGCCACGCCATTCTGAACATGTGACGCAAATGACAAATTTTAGCATAAAATTTAGTCATTTGCGTCGCAGCTTTATTAAACTGCGACGCAAATGACTCTAGGATGCCCCCCAGAGTCATTTGCGTCGCAGATTAGTAAAACTGCGACGCAATTAACTCAATCAAGTGCGTCGCAGATTTACTAATCTGCGACGCAAATGACTCTGGGGGGCATCCTAGAGTCATTTGCGTCGCAGTTTAATAAAGCTGCGACGCAAATGTGTTTTGATTTTTTTTTTTCGAATTCGCGCTCACGCTTAATTGCTTTCAAGCTTCATTCTGACTTAGGTTTTGCTCGACAAACAACCAACACTGCTTCACTCCCAAACGAAACCAAACACCAACACTGCTAGAGTCTCACCGGCGGCTTCACCCTGCCGTCGTTGCTTCACTGCCGCCTTCCGTGCCTTCCGCCGTTTCTTCACTGCGCTGCCCCTTCACTGCGCTGCACTTCACTGCTTCACTCCTTCTTGCTGTACTCCCTTTTTAGAGCCGCCGCCCACGGCCAAGGAAGTCGTCCACGCTGCCGCCCACTCACTCCTTCACGCCGCCGCCCACTCACTCCTTCACGCCGCCGCCCACTCAGCCGCCCTTGTTCATTGTAGTCTCTCCTCTCTTAGGTATTGAATTTTAATTTTGATATTTATTGAATTTTAATTGTGCATTTTAATTTTAATTGTGGACATTATAATTGAATTTTAATTATGCATTATAATTGAATTTTAATGGTTGATATTATTTGTTGAATTTTAATTGGGTACATTTTAGGATTTAGGTTTTGTTGAATTTTAGTTGTAGGTTTTGTTGAATTTTAGTTGAATTTTAATTGGGTACATTTTAGGATTTAGGTTTTGTTGAATTTTAGTTGTAGGTTTTGTTGAATTTTAGTTGAATTTTAATTGGGTACATTTTAGGATTTAGGTTTTGTTGAATTTTAGTTGTTAGGTTTTGTTGAATTAAAAGTTATGAAATGAAGTTTTGGGTATGAAATGAATTTAGGTGATATATGAAATCATGTTTTGGGTTTGCTACAAAATTTTGGATTTATAATGATATGAATAGCCTAGTTTATATTCTAACCTTTGACAAAATTTGGTCTAGTGGTTGAAAATGGATCGGAGTTGGATGTATGGTAGTAAACGATTTTCTACAAGGTTCTTACAAGGGATTCAAGAGTTCATTAAGGTTGCCTTGAAACATCAATCAGAACATGAATCAAGTTTAATTCTGTGTCCTTGTTGTGATTGCAATAATTCAAGGGGGTATCGGGATATTGATGATATTGTTGATCACATAGTTCGTCGCGGTTTTAAGGGTAACTACACGACGTGGACATGGCATGGTGAGAGCATAGATCATGGGGCAAGTTCTAGTATGCCGAGCTCCATTTACAGCTCAGATTGAGTCAAACTTACAGATTGAATGAAATGGTCAATTACAGCTCCAAGTTCTAGGCAAAAACAGATTGAGTCAAAAATTACAGATTGAATGAAATGGTCAATTACAGCTCAGATTGAATGAATGAAATGATCTGCACTCAATCTGTAATTGACCATTTCATTCAAATAAATAAACAAATAAGTTTGAAAACATTCCTTAGGTTCTTTGGTTCAAAGTTGGGTTCGAAAACATCATTTTTGCCTAAAAATGACCTAGGACGACCCAAATAGCCTTAAATGTGAAATAATAGATTGTAAAGGGCCTTACAAAGTTATAACTATTCATATGAGACGTGTAATAAGTTTCAAAACATTCCTTAGGTTCTTTGGTTCAAAGTTGGGTTCGAAAACATCATTTTTGCCTAAAAATGACCTAGGACGACCCAAATAGCCTTAAATGTGAAATAATAGATTGTAAAGGGCCTTACAAAGTTATAACTATGCATATGAGACGTGTAATAAGTTTGAAAACATTCCTTAGGTTCTTTGGTTCAAAGTTGGGTTCGAAAACATCATTTTTGCCTAAAAATGACCTAGGACGACCCAATTAGCCTTAAATGTGAAATAATAGATTGTAAAGGGCCTTAGAAAGTTATAACTATGCATATGAGACGTGTAATAAGTTTGAAAACATTCCTTAGGTTCTTTAGTTCAAAGTTGGGTTCGAAAACATCATTTTTGCCTAAAAATGACCTAGAACGTTCGACCCAATTAGCCTTAAATGTGACTACTACGTATATAATTGCATTTACATGTGTAAACAAAGTATATAATTGCACTTACATGTAAAATATTCTTTGC
Source organism: Spinacia oleracea (assembly GCF_020520425.1). Classification (NCBI taxonomy): domain Eukaryota; kingdom Viridiplantae; phylum Streptophyta; class Magnoliopsida; order Caryophyllales; family Amaranthaceae; genus Spinacia; species Spinacia oleracea. The sequence continues at coordinate 17,327 of NW_026614436.1, read as the reverse complement.
ATTTACATGTGTAAACAAAGTATATATAATTGCATATTTTATCGAATGTGTAGTGCTTTTCGGAGTTACAAGAGACTAGGTGGACAATCTAAGGGAACTAAATTAACATGGATTCCAGCACAGGTATATATATATATATAATTAGTTTATTATTTACCTAAGAAATAAGTTTTTCAAAATTATAACATACAATGTGATAGAAATTTTACTTGTGTTATTTATTTTAATGCATTTAGTGTGCTCAACAACCGGGATCACTAGATTGTGGCTACTACGTCATGCGTTTATGTACGACATAATAATGAATCATGGTAATAGTCAAGATCTTACTAAGGTATGTTCTCATAAACTACGTACTTTATATAATAAATTGAAGTACACAAAACTATTATATTGATCAATCGTTGATAAATTGAATTATTTACACTTTTTTAGGATTTTTCAAGAACATTGCCTTATTCAGCGGAGGAGATTAATGAGGTGAAAGATTTTTGGGCAGATTACTTCATGAACAATGTCGAATTTTTAGCTTAATTTGTAATATGAACTTGATCTCTAGCTAGCTACGTACCTTTGTTGTAATAATTTTATGTTTGTTGTAACATGTTGGTTGATCGATCTATGACGAATTTAATTGCCTTTTATTGGGAACGTTAATTACGTTGTAAACTTTTGTGACAGGTATTAATTATAAATGTATTCCCGGTATTGGGAATGAACCGTCTAATTTCAAAGACGATCATGTCGGAATTTCCAACTAACATTAAAAAACGAATATTTTTTTAAAAAAAAATAAGTCATTTGCAACGCACGTTAGCTCAATGTGCGAGGCAAATGACTTAATTTTTTGGCGCTAAAATTGTCATTTGCGTCGCACATTAAGCTATTGTGCGTGGCAAATGACTTTTTTTTTTTTGCGCCTAAAAGTCATTTGCGTCGCACAATTAGCAAAAGTGCGTTGCAAATAACTTTTCAACATGGTGCCTGAAAAGTCATTTGCAACGCACATTAGCTAAATGTGCGACGCAAATGAACCTTATTTGCGTCGCACATTTAGCTAATGTGCGTTGCAAATGACTTTTCAGGCACCATGTTGAAAAGTTATTTGCAACGCACTTTTGCTAATTGTGCGACGCAAATAAGGTTATTTGCGTCGCACAAATGTGCGACGCAAATGACTTTTAGTCATTTGCGTCGAGAGCTTTTGCCACGCACGATGTGCGACGCAAATATGCTTAAAAGTGCGATGCAAATGACCCTTTTTCCACTAGTGTCTATGCGTCCAATTTTATAGAAAACTCCGACTAGGGACCATTTTCAACCTTTGACATTCAAGTTCACTTGATAGACATTTCTTAGTCACAGGACTGGTACTGACAGTCTCTCTTGAATATATCGTCAAATTGAAGGGACTCATCATTTAATAAACCACAAATTAAATGGAAAAATGAATTCTTTTCATTTATTGTGAATGATTAACCAATAATGTTTTACAAAGATTTAAACTCTAAAACTTTAAAACATTAAACAGAGACATCAAAGCCATTCTCCAATATGCTTGATTCCCATAGCTGCAGTGTGCGAGTTGTGCTTCGCCTGCGGCAGAGGTTTAGTCAATGGATCTAATATGTTGTCATCAGTTCCAATTTTGCTTATCTCGACTTCTTTTCTTTCAACGAACTCTCGTAGAAGGTGAAATCTACGAAGTACATGCTTGACTCTCTGGTGGTGTCTAGGCTCCTTTGCCTGTGCAATAGCTCCGTTATTGTCACAATACAGGGCTATTGGTCCTTTAATGGAGGGGACTACACCAAGTTCACCTATGAACTTCCTTAGCCATATAGCTTCCTTTGCTGCTTCATGTGCAACAATGTACTCCGCTTCAGTTGTAGAATCCGCAATGGTGCTTTGCTTAGCACTTTTCCAGCTTACTGCTCCTCCGTTGAGGCAGAAGACAAACCCAGACTATGATCTGAAATCATCTTTGTCGGTTTGGAAACTTGCGTTCGTATAGCCTTTAACAATTAATTCATCATCTCCACCATAGACCAGGAAGTCATCTTTGTGCCTTTTCAGGTACTTCAGAATGTTCTTGGCAGCAGTCCAATGCGCCTCTCCTGGGTCTGACTGGTATCTGCTCGTAGCACTGAGTGCGTACGCAACATCCGGGCGTGTACATATCATAGCATACATTATTGAACCAATCAATGATGCATATGGAATCCCATTCATTCGTCTACGCTCATCAAGTGTTTTTGGGCACTGAGTCTTGCTTAGAGTCATTCCATGAGACATGGGTAGGTAGCCTCGCTTGGAGTCCGCCATCTTGAACCTATCAAGCACCTTATTGATATAAGTGCTTTGACTAAGTCCAATCATCCTTTTAGATCTATCTCTGTAAATCTTGATGCCCAATATGTACTGTGCTTCTCCTAGATCCTTCTGAAGGAAATAATGCCCTTGGTCCAAGTATGCATTCTATGATAAGTCTAATAAATGCGGTTCAGTATTAATTAACAAGTTAATAATTCAGTGAGATCAAGTGAGCTGAATGCCTAGCTAGAGGCCGCTTCAGTTCAAGTGGAATTAATGATATTAATCCACAACTTACTCTTGACTGAACCCGTAGGGTCACACAAATAGTACGTAAACGGATCAAGTATTTAATGGCATTAAATACTCCATCTATGAATATTCGGAATCGACGGATCTTGGTTTCAGTGGGAGCTGAGATCGTCACAGGCAAGAAATGAATACTCCGGAAACGATGATATTGCCGGAAACGGAAATATGGATCGTATCGGAAATATAAATATTATCCAAGTCGTAGATGTTGCCGGAAACGGAAACATGGTACGTATCGGAAAATATTATCGGAAATGGAAATATTGCCAGAATCGGAAATATTGCCGGAAACGGAAATATTGTCAGAATCGGAAATATTATCGGAATCGGAAAATAATTCCGGAAACGGAAATATTAAATATTTGTTCGAAACGGAAATTAATTCCGGAATCGGAAATGTTAAATATTGTTCGTATCGGAAATGAATTCCGGAATCGGAAATTTAATCGGAAGCGTATCGTACGAATAAGCATCGGACGAGGCCTGTCGGACGAGGGCCCAGCACGAAGCCAGGCCATCGCCCAGCAAGCCAAGCGCGCCACACGAACAGCCAAGGCCACGCCAGGCCCAGCGCAAGGCCAGGCCCAGCAGGCCGTGGCAGCGCGCACAGCGCGCGCAGCGCGCGCAGGAGCTACGTGGGCTTGTAGCTCGCGTAGGCCTCGCTGCGTGGGCTGCTCGCACGCACGCGCATGGGCGGCCCATCGTGGCTGCCGTGTGTGTGTGCGTAAGTGTTTGTGTTCATGCACGATTCCTAAAACGTGCAGAGTTCGGTTAATGATTAAATTCCTAATTCTATTTGATAAATTAATTAATTAGAGTTCTTGTAGGATTCTAAGTTTAATTAATTCGTATCCTAATAGGATTCCAATTCTCTTTCCATACCCCTATAAATATGTGGCCTGGGTTCACAATTTATAACGAGTTTTAAAGTATTCAAAGTGAGTTTTTGAGAGAAAAATTCAGTCACACATCTTGCTCAAAAGTGCCGAAAATTCTAGTACCTTAAGGGCGATTCTAGTTGGTCAATCTTAAGGCGGATCCGGACGTGCTGTGGACTATCTACGGAGGGACGACACTTGGAGTCCTAAAGACTTGTTCTTGTTCGGTTCGGGCGCAGCTAGGGAAGGCACGCAACAAAGAGTATGCATCTAAATTATTCTATATGATTATGTGTAAATAATATGTATTCCTGGGTTAATGGTTGTTTCCGCATGATTTATGTAATATCATATGTATCATAACCTAACAGTGGTATCACGAGCCCCTTATTATTTTCATAATCTAATTTGCATAAACATGGTTAAATATTACAAATTTGCAAGAATTAAAAGGGGTGATTAATTTTCGTAATTGTTAATTAATTGCAAATTGCGTTTATTTAATTATACGTACGTAGTTTTTCGGCAGTTTCTTCGTTACTCATCCAAATCGAGTGATTTTTGTGTCAATTCCGCATGTAAAAGGCAGAATTCTCAAATTCGAAGCCTAACTATGACTTTTCGAAGGTTTTAGTTTTTCGAATGCAAAATTTCGTAAATTTAAGATGTTAAATTAAATATTTGCGATTCTTGTTGATAAATCTTGAATTTTTGATTGACCTACTGTATATGTTTAACAAGTTTGAATGCCTAGCCTTGTTAATTATGCAATCTAATTTGTAATTATGATTAATTTGTTGAAAATTAGAATAATTTAGAATTAATTTGATTTTCATAATTAATTATAATTTAATTAGAAACCTATGATTAAAAACCACCATAAAAATTGTAAATTTATGATAAATTTTAAATTTTTATGACCTAGACTTGAATCTATAACAATCGGAAATCAATTGAATAATAAATTTTCGATTTTTCGCCCTAAAATTATGAAATTAATATTTCTTATTAATTTGTCATTAATTTTAAATATAAATTTTAAATTTTTTTTATGCGATTCGTTCATATAACTTGCACGCACAAAGCAATGGACGCTTCGTGTTACCCTTAAGGGGTGTTGTATAATGCGGGCATGCGACGACGAGCAAGGGAGCTCGTCGCCCGTGCGGCACGAATGCAATGAGCAAGGGCGTAGTGCACGAGCACAAGGCAGCAGCCCTGCCTTGTGTCGTGTGCCACGAGCAATGGACGAATGGGCATGGGCGAAGGGCGAGCCAAGGCAGTCGCGTGTGGGCAGCAAGCGAGCTGCGCCACAACGCGCGCTGCCTCGCACAAGAGCGCGGAGCCTCGCGCGCAGCGAGCGCAAGCTCGCGTGCCACGAGCGCTACGCCCAGCATTGCTCGCGCGCACAGCGAGCGATGTCGCCCGCCCAGCGAGCGATGTCGCGCGCCCAGCGAGCGATGGCTCGCGCGCCCAGCGAGCGATGTCGCGCGCCCAGCGAGCGATGTCGCGCGCGCACTGCGAGCGATAGCTCGCGTGCGATGAGCGCTGGCGCGCGCAGCGAGCACTAATGCGTGCGGAGGCTTGCTATGGGGATGCAGCAGCTATGCGACGAGCGCATGGGCTGCGCGCACATGGCCAGCAATGGCTGTGTGCGTGCGGCCCATGGGCGTGCAACGCGTAGGGTGTTTGCGTTACGATTAAAGATCGTTTTGAATGTTTAATTTGAAAATTTCAGTTCACATAATTTTAAAATTAATAATTTAAATTATTTTCTTGGATTTTAATTTTGAATATTGTAATTATAATAAATGTTATTTATTCTAATTATTTTACTAAAATTAAAATCATGAATTAATTTAAATACGACTGAAATTAAATTAAACTTTTTGGATTCAATTATAAATTTATATGAGCTTTAAATTTTAATTAAATTTGTATGTTTCCGGTTAGACTAGAAATACATTTTTATGTTTAAAATTAGTAAAGCATATGAATTTATTGGTTTAAGTGGGAGCGCTTTTTAGTCATAAACTCTTGATTAGGTCTACAAATCCTTAAGGTTAAAACAACTTGATTAGAATTAATAAGGACTGAATAATTGGTAGATTATTGGTGCCCTTGATTAATTGCTGCAAATGTTTACGTGATGCATAATGTGTTTTACTAACCAGCTATGTGGGCCATTCATGATAATGAATGGGTGAATGGTATATATTGTATATGTACTGTTTTGCAGGTTATGAAGTAACTAGTATGGCCCAAATAGGATAGAAAATATGGTCTGCGTACCATTAATTTGAATGTAATTGGTCTAAAGTACCAAAGTTATTTTTCAATTCAAGTATGGTCTGCGAACCATAAAATAGTTGTAATTAGTTATAGCTTATCCTATTTGAAGAAAATGGTGCCTCCCACGGAGATTTTCAAGACGGACTTTGAAGTTAAAGCTTCAAGATGAAGTCGGGCCATACTAGATCACATTTATCTTATGCATGTTTTAAGTTATTTATTGCTTTTAAATATGTCTTAAAATGCATGAGATCAAAAGCTTGATTATGTTGCATGATTAAGGATTTTAGTTCACTTAAAATCTAACCAACATAGTAAGAGCCTTAAGTTCCAAACTTAAAAATTGAGTTAAAAGGTGCCATGCCAAAATATACACTTGCTTGGATATCCTTTACATCAATCTAGTAATAGTTTTCGCTCAGCGAGGTGTTACTTATTGGTCCTAAAGGGGCAAGGTACACAAATAATTGTGAGTACATGTTAGTTTTGGTGAAACTCAACGATATAAGTAAGGAGTCCTTTTATGTCGTGGCAAAATCGATAGGTTTACCTAATAAGTTCTTAGACGTACCTATCAACCAAGAGTAGTTTCTAGACTATTAGCAAAAGGCTTTTGCTTACCTAAAATGTTTTAGAATTGAGTCGACAAACTGTGCTTAATTCTTCAATGGTTTTAGGGTCTTGGAATCATTTTATTCACACCTGCCGGAACAATAAAATCGAATAAAATGCTAATAACTTGTTTGAATTGCATGGTTGCTTTAATTTCAAGTTATTATTCATGATAAATGTTTAGACTTTGCATGCTTCAATGTATGTTTTAATTATTGTTTATAATTAAATATCTTGCACTGCAATAAATCCTTTTAGAAAGGTAACAGTAAATTTCCTCGATTGGTAGTGAATCCAAGAACGATTCACGGAAAAGAGAGAAAATGAGCAATTTAAAATGTACGTTTCTTATATCGACTTTTATGGTTGTTTTCGAATATCAAAATCGAATGGCAAACCAATTGGTGCTTGTGAATTCAAAATACACTGTAGTTTTGAGATCATAAAGCATTGAGCTTAAACGCTCAGCTTTACCAATGGTTAACAACCTAATATCTTTGTCCATTTAATTCTCGAATGAGTCTAGTCCCTAGACATTCGAATAGATCGATGCTTAGAGAACTTTAGAAGCTTCTGGTAAGATCATCTAGTTGAAACTTAATATTCAACATAAATTAAATGTTAAGAACCTTGTTGGGGTGACATTGGACATGTCTAACAAAGTATAAAAGTCAACACTAAAGAATTTAATTCTTAAGACTATAAGAAAGGGTACAAGAAATAGGAAAACGAGGAACAAATGAAGGAATTTACGATTCCGTTTCTACCTATAAGTTTATGTTTAAGAGAAGTGACCTAGCAATCAAACTTCCTTGGTATCATATACCGCTTGAGGTTCTTACTTCAGTAATAACTCAAACAATGGAAGCTAGGCTACACTAATGACCTACAAGTGGGAAATGAAGCATGCTACATTAGTTGTAGGGTCATCTAGTTTGTTTTAAGTCCTTTCAAGGCTGGAACTTAATGGCTGTTTTGTTCCATAATCAGCATACCTAAATTTCTGCTTCAAACACAGAAAGACTCACATTCAGAAGAACAAAAACAATTTTTTTGTTTGTTTGTTTGTTTATTTGAATGAAATGGTCAAATACAGGTTGAGTCAATATGCTTGATTAAAACAAACAACTCTTTAAAGAACTTTACTAGGTTCAAATCAAACCCTTGATTTGAGTTCCATTAATCTTTGGCATTGTTGCTTAGACCATATCAACAAGTTAACATTCATAAGCTCTATTTTGATGGACTTTTTGAAAGTTGGTTGATTTCTAGATCAACTTATGACAAGCTAGTCTTACTTGTTGAAAGTAACAAAAGATATGAACTATTGTTAGAACGCCTAGACAATAGAGTTCAAAGCTAAAGAAAGATTTTATGACTTTATTATTTCACACAGATTTGAGTGAATATAGGTTTATTTACTCAATGTGATATAAGTTTGAATCTGTTTGGCTAGTTCAAAGATTCAGAAGTATAAAATCCACTTGGCAAGAAATCATAAAGATCTAGGTTAGATCATGTTGATGATTACTTGAGACCAAATATGATCATCAATGATTGTGTGGTGTAATTTCACAATCTAAGTCCATAAGATATGGCATATCTTAGTTGGAATAATCGAAGTCAATTAGTACTTGATTCGATTAATGATGAATCATAAAGACTTTTCCTATAATTTCTAAAACAAAATGCTAAACTACCACCAAACTAAACCAAATTCGTCAAAGCTATTGAAAAGTAATTTCAGAATAACTTTTCATAAAATATATCTAGAGAGTTGCAAAACTCAGTGGGAGCTTAGTGTTTGTCATTCGACAAACTAAGGCCCAAGTATAGATATATGTTTCATTGTGATTTATTCAAATGAGACACAAGGGTATTGTTTCTACCACGAATTTTTGAGAACATAATGTTTGTTTGCTCGAAATGATGTCCTTTTGGAGATTCGTTTCCAAAATGACAAGTGGGAGAAAATAGACCTAAGTCTTCGAGGCGAACAACAAACATAACGGACATTCCGGAGGCTTTTCGAAGTGCTTCAGAAAATCCGAACTTATTCTTTAAGGACTTTAAAAGTGGCTTTAAAGAATAGACATCTCTTAGAAGACTTTACAAGTGCTTCAAAGAGAACAGAATATTCAAAGGACTTTCAAGTGGCTATTGATATTCTATCGTTTGATGTTCTATACCCAAGTAGGCATAGAGTTCAAATCACTGGAACTATGAGATTCTTCTATTAGATAGTAAAGAAACATAGAGTTCTGGTCAATGAAACTATGAGATTCTTCTATTAAATAGTGAAGAAACCTACAACTTGCAGTCAAACTATTATCATGTAGAGTTTGTGACTTGTAAGAAAGCTATGACGAAACCCAGATTCCCTAAAATGGTTAGAGGCCATATATAGACTCAAATGTTTTTAATGGTTAGAGGCCATAAAACATACTCAATGTTTTGATGACAAAATTGAAATTGTTAATTTGCAAGAATAGTTTCACACCTATTGGTTGCAAGTTTGTTTTAAGGATAAAAACCATCAAACATGGAATTGTGTTCACACACAAAGCTAGATTAGTTGCTAAAGGTTCAAGCAAATTCATGGCATGGATTGTGTTGAAACCTCATGCATAATCGTAATGCTCAAGTCTATAACTCAAGCAATGATTGCATATTGGTACATATGACAATTGGATGACAAAACGTATTCCTCAATCAAATGTTGGAAGAAAACTATGTACATGGTATGTCATAGGTTTTGTGGATCCAAATAAATGCTTGAAAAGGAATGCTAACTTATGAAATCTAAGTACAGATTTAAGCAAGCAATTGGGAATTAGAAATGTATTTTAGTGAAGCTAATAAGTATTTTAGTTTCATAAAAATGTACATGATTCTTATAGATATATAAGAAGTTTAGTGGGAGTACATAAAACTTAATTGGTCCTATGTGTATCACACATATATCTCTCTATTGTAAAATAACATTCAAATGCTAATGACTTAGATTTGAAATTATTCATCAATGATGGACCATGGCGAAACTTAGTACATACTGGGTATTAAGATCTATTTACAAAGATCTTATGATATTGTTTTGGATTAAGTAATGGCATTTACTAAATCAACACGAAAGTCTCCATTGGAGATATTCGACCCATGTGAGTAAATCTAAGTAAAGGATGTTTGAACTATGTATAAGCATTTACTAAGTTAAACATCAAAGAGTCTAAATGAGATTCTTAAACCTATATTATATGTCAAAGAATTTAGCTGGATTCAGTATCTGCTGAAATTGAATGAGCTAAAATTACATGAATAGAATTCAATTGGGAATTATTCTGAAAAAGAATTTATCATGTATGATATAATATGAGGATCGCCAAAACGTATCGTATGACTTTAGGCATGACGAACATATACCAATCTCTATTGATCTAAGTGAAGATCAACTAGGTTGAGATCAAGAATACTTATGGTACTTGAAAAAATACATAGGAATAGTTCTTGATTCAAGGAAATAAAGATATGCTAAATATTGATGCTACACGCATAAACACTGGCAAAGGATCAAGCAAGACCCTTTGGAGTTATCCATTGATAAGGACGAGCTATAGAGCATCGTGTTTTGAAATGGCAACATGGATTGGAGACCATGAGTTGTTGCGTGGGAAATTAAAAATAGTAATTTCTATGTTCTAAGATATAATTGGAGAGTCTTCCACATATCTATGAACTGCTTGGATAGGTAAATCCAAACAAAGCATCACTAGCAACCTATACAGTTGAAGTAAAAGTAATTATTGCCTAAGAAGCAATAAAACAGGGTTGTTTAAAGTTCTTCACTGAACCTGGGTAGATCACCTATCTGCTGGCTTGATGGTTCTTCATTGAAAAATGCGTAGAACCACTCTTGAAGCAAGGAAAACGTCTGCTAACTTGATGGTTCTTCATTACAAAATGAGTAAAACCACCATCGAAGTAAGAAAGACTAGATCACATAATAAACAAACTCGGAAAGATCTTATCATCATATCTCGAAGAACATTCGATAAAAAGGATATTAAGATTGGCAAAGCATAATAACTAAACCTATGCAACAAGTGAGAAACAACACTCACGTTGTAGCACTGGAAATCAAGCATAGCTTTGAATTCCATGAATTGTTTTAGAAGATGGGTTTGAGGCCCATGGTTATAAAACATTGGGGTTGAACATTTATCATATATGAAATGTATTTTTATATTCCATTTAATCTTGGTTTAGTATTAAATGATGAGTCCCTTCAAATTGACGATATATTCAAGATAGACTGTCAGGACCAGTCCTGTGACTAAGAAATGTCTATCAAGTGAACTTGAATGTCAAAGGTTGAAAATGGTCCCTAGTCGGAGTTTTCTATAAAATTGGACGCATAGAAAACGTTAGACGATTAGAATGCAAGATGACTAGTAGTTCTGTTTCTTGAACTATGTGGACATGGCAATGTCATAATCATTTGCATAGATACTTACTTTGGGAAGACTAGTATCGGACAAGACCTATGAAACTTTACTGTAAGAGATGAAAATCTGTCATAAGTAAATTTCATTAAATTATTAGACACTAAATCCTCAATACCTGAGTGATTTGAGATTACTTGTTTGAGAACTGGTTGCTTTGACGTTGACCAACCGTCGCACCGTAAAAGGAGGCTATAAAGGCAACGCTCAGGTAATCACCTATCAAACGAAGTCTAATCTCAAGATCGCAAGATTGGGATTGTCCTCCCATAAATCGGGATGAGATGCTTAAAAGTTGTACAAGGCCACTCGGAGAGCTAGAAACTGTGAAATGCATGGCCGTGCTCGGATGAATCATAGGCTATGATTATCTGTTTATTTGATCAGTTGAACTCTGAAACCGAGGAACACCTCTGGACATAATAAGGATGACAACTCTTACCTTATGTTCAAGAGCAAGCATCGAGCGACAAAGGAATTAGGAAATGCACACTTGTCCCTAAGGACAAGTGGGAGACTGAAGGAAATAATGCCCTTGGTCCAAGTATGCATTCTATGATAAGTCTAATAAATGCGGTTCAGTATTAATTAACAAGTTAATAATTTAGTGAGATCAAGTGAGCTGAATGCCTAGCTAGAGGCCGCTTCAGTTCAAGTGGAATTAATGATATTAATCCACAACTTACTCTTGACTGAACCCGTAGGGTCACACAAATAGTACGTAAACGGATCAAGTATTTAATGGCATTAAATACTCCATCTATGAATATTCGGAATCGACGGATCTTGGTTTCAGTGGGAGCTGAGATCGTCACAGGCAAGAAATGAATACTCCGGAAACGATGATATTGCCGGAAACGGAAATATGGATCGTATCGGAAATATAAATATTATCCAAGTCGTAGATGTTGCCGGAAACGGAAACATGGTACGTATCGGAAAATATTATCGGAAATGGAAATATTGCCAGAATCGGAAATATTGCCGGAAACGGAAATATTGTCAGAATCGGAAATATTATCGGAATCGGAAAATAATTCCGGAAACGGAAATATTAAATATTTGTTCGAAACGGAAATTAATTCCGGAATCGGAAATGTTAAATATTGTTCGTATCGGAAATGAATTCCGGAATCGGAAATTTAATCGGAAGCGTATCGTACGAATAAGCATCGGACGAGGCCTGCCGGACGAGGGCCCAGCACGAAGCCAGGCCATCGCCCAGCAAGCCAAGCGCGCCACACGAACAGCCAAGGCCACGCCAGGCCCAGCGCAAGGCCAGGCCCAGCAGGCCGTGGCAGCGCGCACAGCGCGCGCATCGCGTGCAGGAGCTACGTGGGCTTGTAGCTCGCGTAGGCCTCGCTGCGTGGGCTGCTCGCACGCACGCGCATGGGCGGCCCATCGTGGCTGCCGTGTGTGTGTGCGTAAGTGTTTGTGTTCATGCACGATTCCTAAAACGTGCAGAGTTCGGTTAATGATTAAATTCCTAATTCTATTTGATAAATTAATTAATTAGAGTTCTTGTAGGATTCTAAGTTTAATTAATTCGTATCCTAATAGGATTCCAATTCTCTTACATACCCCTATAAATATGTGGCCTGGGTTCACAATTTATAACGAGTTTTAAAGTATTCAAAGTGAGTTTTTGAGAGAAAAATTCAGTCACACATCTTGCTCAAAAGTGCCGAAAATTCTAGTACCTTAAGGGCGATTCTAGTTGGTCAATCTTAAGGCGGATCCGGACGTGCTGTGGACTATCTACGGAGGGACGACACTTGGAGTCCTAAAGACTTGTTCTTGTTCGGTTCGGGCGCAGCTAGGGAAGGCACGCAACAAAGAGTATGCATCTAAATTATGCTATATGATTATGTGTAAATAATATGTATTCCTGGGTTAATGGTTGTTTCCGCATGATTTATGTAATATCATATGTATCATAACCTAACACCTTCATCGAAAAACATTTCCCAAGCCAAATCTTGACAGAGTTCAACATAGGAATATCATTTCCGATAAGTAATATGTCGTCGACATATAATACTAGGAAAGAAATTTTGCTCCCACTGACCTTCTTGTATACACAAGATTCGTCTGCGTTCTTGATGAAACCAAAGTCACTGACTGCTTCATCAAAACGTATATTCCAGCTCCTGGATGCCTGCTTCAATCCGTAGATTGACTTCTTTAGCTTGCATACCTTTTTAGCATTCTTTGGATCCTCAAAACCTTCAGGCTGTGTCATAAACACAGTTTCTGTTAAAACGCCGTTTAAGAAAGCAGTTTTGACATCCATCTGCCATATTTCGTAATCGTAATATGCAGCGATTGCTAACATTATCCGAATAGACTTTAGCATTGCAACTGGTGAAAAGGTTTCATCATAATCCACACCGTGGACTTGCCTGTAACCTTTTGCAACCAATCTAGCTTTGAAACTTCAAGTTTCCCATCCTTGTCCTTTTTCAGTTTGAAAACCCATTTGCTTCCAATGGCTTGGTAGCCATCTGGCAAATCGACCAAATCCCATACTTGGTTTTCAGACATGGAGTCTAATTCAGATTGCATGGCTTCTTGCCATTGCTTGGAGCTAGGGCTCGTCATAGCTTGTTTGTAAGTCGCAGGTTCATCACTTTCAAGTAATAGAACGTCATAGCTCTCGTTCGTCAGAATACCTAATTAAGTACCTTTCCGGTTGAGATCTATATCTTTGCGATCTACGCGGGGTAACATTTCTAGTTTGACCATGATTCTCACCAGATTCTTCTAAAGATCTCTGAGTTTCATCCGGAATGTCATCTTGAGCATTCTCTAGAGTGTGTTGTTCGACTCGAATTTCTTCGAGGTCTACTTTTCTCCCACTTGTCATTTTGGAAATGTGATCTTTCTCCAAAAAGACACCATCTCGAGCAACAAACACCTTGTTCTCAGACGTATTGTAGAAGTAATACCCCTTTGTTTCCTTTGGATAGCCCACAAGGATACATTTGTCAGATTTTGGATGAAGTTTGTCTGAAATTAATCGTTTGACGTATACTTCACATCCCCAAATCTTAAGAAAAGACACATTTGGAGGCTTTCCAAACCATAATTCGTATGGAGTCTTTTCGACAGCTTTAGACGGAGCTCTATTTATAGTGAGTGCAGCTGTATTTAGTGCATGTCCCCAAAATTCTAATGGAAGTTCGGCCTGACCCATCATTGACCTAACCATGTCTAGCAAGGTTCTGTTCCTCCGTTCTGACACACCGTTCCATTGTGGTGTTCCAGGAGGAGTCAATTCTGATAGAATTCCACATTCTTTCAGATGGTCATCAAATTCATAGCTCAGATATTCACCGCCTCTATCAGACCGCAGTTCCTTAATCTTCTTGCCTAATTGATTCTCTACTTCACTCTGAAATTCCTTGAATTTGTAAAGGATTCAGACTTATGCTTCATTAGGTAGACATAACCATACCTACTGAAGTCATCAGTAAAGTGATAAAGTAGCTGAAACCACCTCTAGCATTTGTACTCATTGGTCCACATACATCTGTATGGATTAAACCCAATAGTTCATTTGCTCTTTCTCCAACTTTAGAGAAAGGTTGCTTTGTCATTTTGCCAAGTAAACATGATTCGCATTTACCATAATCCTCTAAGTCAAATGGTTCTAGAATTCCTTCCTTTTGAAGTCTTTCTAAGCGTTTCAAGTTTATATGGCCTAATCGACAATGCCACAGATAGGTGAGATCTGAATCATCCTTTTTGGCCTTTTTGGTATTTATGTTATATACTTGTTTGTCGTGATCTAATAAATAAAGTCCATTGACTAATCTAGCAGATCCATAAAACATCTCTTTAAAATAAAACGAACAACTATTGTCTTTTATTAAAAAGGAAAATCCCTTAGCATCTAAGCAAGAAACTGAAATGATGTTTTTAGTAAGACTTGGAACATGGAAACATTCTTCCAGTTCCAAAACTAGCCCGGAGGGCAACGACAAATAGTAAGTTCCTACAGCTAATGCAGCAATCCGTGCTCCATTTCCCACTCGTAGGTCGACTTCACCCTTGCTTAACTTTCTACTTCTTCTTAGTCCTGTGGATTGGAACATAAGTGTGAGCCACAACCTGTATCTAATACCCAAGAAGTTGATTAGCAAGTATACAGTCTATAACGAAAATACCTGAAGATGGAACGACTGTTCCGTTCTTCTGATCTTCCTCTAGCTTCAAGCAATCTCTCTTCCAATGCCCCTTCTTCTTGCAGTAGAAGCATTCGGATTCAGAAGTGGGTTGACTGACCTTCCTCTTTACAGATTTGGCACCAGTTTGCTTAGTTGGGCTGGCCTTGTGCCACATTTTCAGACTTCCTCTTCTTTCCAGATTTCTTGAACTTGCCCCCACGCACCATAAGCACATCCTGCTTATCACTTTTGAGCGTCTTTTCAGGGGGTTTTCAGCATACCGTGAAGCTCAGTGAGCGTTTTGTCCAGACTACTCATACTGTAGTTCAGTTTGAACTGATCATACCCGCTATGAAGAGCAATGGAGGGATGTGTCTATAGCCATTTCCTGAGAAAATTGCTGATCCAGCGACTCATATTCTCAATGAGTCCAATCATTTTGAGAACATGTGGACTTACGAGCTCGCCTTTCTTATGCTTGGTCTCAAGAATTTGCCTATGAGTCTCGAATCTTTCGACTCGAGCCAGATCTTGGAACATATTCTTCAACTCACTGATGATTGTGAAAGCATCTGAGTTGATGAACGTTTTCTGCAGATCCGCACTCATGTGGCGAGCATTAGACATTTCAATCCTTGTTGGCATCAATCCAACGATTGAGGGCTGCCTGAGTGACCCCGTCGCCTGCGGCTTCGGGCATCGCCTCATCTAGGACATACTCCTTTTCTTCCTGCATAAGAACTAGTTGCAAGTTCCTTTGCCAGTCAAGGAAGTTTTTCCCGTTCAACTTCTCCTTTTCGAGAATTGATCGAATGTTGAATGAATTGTGTTTTCCATATTAAAAACTACAATTGAAAGAATAAACAAATAAATAACCATTCACAGTTTCTCTTAATAAACTTAAATCCTAGCATACATGCATAATTCAATGTTATTAAGCTTTTATTCAAGTTATTTGTTCCGGCAGGTGTGAATAAAATGATTCAAGATCCTAACATCATTGAAGAACTAAGCACAGTTTGTCGACTTAAATCCTAGAACATCTTACGTAAGCAAAAAGGCCTTTTGCTAATAGTCTAGAAGAAACTATTCTTGGTTGATAGGTACGTCTAAGAACTTATTAGGTAAACCTATCGATTTTGCCACGACATAAAAGGACTCCTTACTTATATCGTTGAGTTTCACCAAACTAACATGTACTCACAATTATTTGTGTACCTTGCCCCTTTAGGACCAATAAGTAACACCTCGCTGAGCGAAAACTATTACAGATTGATGTAAAGGATTCCAAGCAAGTGTATATTTTGGCATGGCACCTTTAACTCAATTTTTAAGTTTGGAACTTAAGGCTCTTACTATGTTGGTAGATTTTAGTGAACTAAATCCTTATCATGCAACATAATCAAGCCATAATCTTATGCATAATTAAGACATATTTAAAGCAATAATAACTTAAAGCATGCATAAGATAAAGGATCTAGTATGGCCCGACTTCATCTTGAAGCTTTGACTTCAAAGTCCGTCTTGAAATCTCCGTGGGAGGCACCATTTTCTTCAAATAGGATAAGCTATAATTAAAACCTAATTACAACTATTGATGGTACGCAGACCATATTTGAATTGAAAAACAACTTTGGTACTTTAGACCAATACATTCAAATTAATGGTACGCAGACATATTTTATCCTATTTGGGCCATACTAGTCACTTCATAACCTGCAAAACAGTACATATACAATATATACCATTCACCCCATCATTATCATGATGGCCCACAATAGCTGGTTAGTAAAACACATTATGCATCACGTAAACCTTTGCAGCAATTACTCAAGGGCACCATAATCTACCAATTATTCAGTCCTTATTAATTCTAATCAAGTTGTGTTAACCTTAGGATTCGTAGACCTAATCAAAGTTTATGACTAAAAAGCGCTCCCACTAAACCAAAAAATTTATATCTTTACTAATTTATAAACATAAAAATGTTATTCTAGTCTACCGGAAACATACAAATTTAATTAAAATTTAAGCTCATATGAATTAGAATTGAATCCAAAAAGTTTAATTTAATTTCAAGTCGTATTTAAATTAATTCATGATTTTAATTTTAGTAAAATAATTAGAATAAATAAATTTATTATAATTACAATATTCAAAATTAAATCCAAGAAAATAATTTAAATTATTAATTTTAAAATTAATTAAAATTACGTAACTGAAAATTTAAATTAACCATTCAAAACGATCTA
>NW_026614435.1:35000-47109 GCF_020520425.1 Spinacia oleracea | reverse complement strand
AGCTACGATAATCAAGACGGATCTGATCGTGTCGGTGAACCAAGTAGAGGAACGACAAGTGGAGTTCTTTGTTCGTGTTGTTTGACGGATTATTGTGGAAAAACACGCTTCGAATGTAAGTTTGCTTAATCTGTGCTTTATACATGTTTCCTGGCTTGGGATTGTTCCGCACATGTTATTATGTTTAACTGTATTCCCCTACAGTGGTATCATGCGCCTTATGCTTATTCAAAGCATGAATTAGCATGATTATTATTGTTTTTGCATTGTCGAATTTTTGGAGTTTTCGTTGATTTTTTCGGAATTTTTTCGAATTATGGGATTATTGCGATATTGGCAGTTCGGAATCAAAATATTCGCTTTTTCGATTTTTAAACCCTAATCTGATGGAAAACGATTTTCTAAGATCAACTCATGCGAATAGAATTGCGAAAACAGGCCTAGAAGCATCAGTTTTGGGTGTTTTTGTTAATTTTTTATTAAAAATTAAATGTGTCGGACAGTAATTCAATTAAAAGGTCGACCTAAACTACTCGGAATGCTTGAAATTTTGACACAATGTTTCTGGGTACATGCTGATCTAAGGTACAAATGTCAGATTTTTCAATAAGTATAACCCTAATTTTGCCTTTCCCAATTCGTAAAATTTACAACCCTAATTGATTTTTAATTAATTATGGATTAATAATTCGGTAATTGGGAAAGGGGGTATAATTTCATGGGTCAGTGGCTAATTTTAAAAATTATTGGATTAAAATTTTGAATGGTTTTGTTAATTTTAATCACACTTAAACCAATTTATTAATAATCTGAAATTTAATTGTTTATGAACGATGTAAAATTTCGGATTTTGTTAATTAAAGGTTCAAATTTTAAAGTTGATTCAATCGTTCTTAAAAGTTTGAATATAGTTAGCCCTTGATTTATTATTTTACGAAATTGGATTGTCGTTTAAGTTTATTAAATCGTTAAAAATCGTTGTTTTTTCGAAAAATTAAATCGTAACTTTTTTGAAAAATAAAATTAATGCAAGTTCGTGAATTAAAATTTAATTTTAATTAGGTGGGTCCGTTTTACGAACCAAAAACACGAACATGGGCATGATGGAAGTATGGCTCGTCGAGCCATACGAGGCGTTATGCGGCGTGCCATGCGACAGGGCAGCAGCACGAGCTGCGTGCCTCGTGCGCGCTAGGCAAGGCAGGGGCAGGCGATGCCTGCGGGGCTGCGACGAAGCGAAGCGCGATGCTTGCGACGTCGAGCACCCACGATGCACAACACACACGCAACGCAGGGCAACTATGCTGCGGGTACGCGATGCGCATGCGCAAGGCATGGCGCGCGACGCGGTGGGCGAGGCAGGCGCGCGCGAGCGAGGATGGGCGAGCGATGGCATGCTATGCGATGCGATGGGCTGGGGCGCGGGCAATGCTCGTGTGCTCTTGGGCCTCTCGCACGACGGGTGGGCGCAAGCCTAGGCCGTTTGATTGAACTTTTTTTTTTTAAATAGTTAATTAGTTGTGCTTCGTGTATTTGCATTAATTTGGGCTAACGGATTTTTAATTTAATATTTATTTACTTGGGCCGGGCCGCGAGTTTTTAATTTAATCTCATAATTAATTATCCGGAATAATTATTGGTTTGAGTGGGAGCCACTAAATGAAATTAAAATGAAATAATTATTTAATTATTTCGTAGGTCGCATTTTTTAATTAAATTCAATTTTAATTAGAATAAAGTCTAAGGATTAATAATTGGAAATTGATTAATCTTTTAGGACGCGTTTATGTGAACGTGAATTTTAATTAATTCACGTAAATACTTGCATATTAACATGGGCCATTCATTTAGCATACGATGGGTGAATGCGTAGAATATATATTTTATGCAATGCAGGTACTCCAAGTGACTAGTATGGCTAAATTTAGGATAGTTAAATACGGTCTGCGCACCGTTCTATCTTTGAATGTAAAGTTTTAAATATGGTCTGCGTACCATGGAAATTTTGATGTAATTTATTATTTTCAAGTATTTCTAAGTTTAGAACTTTAAGTTAGCATTTGAACGAGATTCAAGACGATGCCAAGCTAACAAGAAGGTGATGAAGATTGGATGCTTCAAGACAAGAAGTTTTGGGCCATACTAGATCACCAATATTTTGCAATTTAATATATATATATGCGTGAATGTATGAATGTATGTATGCTTTGCATGATCAGGTTGTTTCCTATGAATCGATTAGTTTTAAGTTCACTAAATAATCGAACCAACATAGAAACAACTAGGTCCAAGTAATATTGAGTTTTAAAATTGCCGTCCAATCAACACTTACAAAAATCTAGGGGTCTAAGATAGTAGGTTTACGCTAAAGCGAGGTGCTATTTTAGTTGACTTAGATGGTAAGGCGTCCTAAAGGAGCACGTTGATTGTGGTTATAACTCAACAACAATGGCATTAAGTTGTGGCAATGGGATAAATTATGGCATTAATTTATTAACCAAGAGTAATTTGGAGATTACTAGCAATAGGTTTTGCTTACCTAAAATCTTAAAATACTTAAGACATGCTAAAGCTGCTTAAGGATTTAGGACTTTTGGGGTCTTGGAATCGTTTCATTTATTTCGGACCTTGTTTTTGCTTTTTGCATGAATGAAATGTTTTAATAGCTTTAATGATTGCATGTTTTTTTTTATTTCAAAGTTATTGAATTGTATGAATGGTTATTTATTGCAAAATCTTTTCGATTGTAGTAATCAAAATGGCCGCAATCAAAACACAACTCAAAATAACTGAAATTCTGGATGTAAAATTGAACCTATCAAACTTTCTTGATTGGGAGAGGAAGCTTTGGCAAGTCCTCAGGTGGAACAAATTGAATATGTAGTTTGACCATCCCATCCCCAGCTATTACTCAAAGGATATGACTCCGGAAAAGCACTATACGTGGGTAAGCCACGTATCGCTAGTGATGGATCTTATTCTTGGCTCTATCCCCAATGATTGGAGTGCAAGGTTCGTTGCATACGAGCCATGGGCACTCCTAAGGCATCTTAGGGATATATGTCGTGGTAGATTCCAACATAGTGGTCAACATGTCGACCAAAATGTTTTGAATTGGTAAATTCATTTGAGGATCTAAAGCTTAACGCACCACTGGGTTGTTGCTTTGACGTCGAAAGACAAAAAGCAAGGAAAGGGTCATTGATCTTGAAATGACAGAACGGACACCAATCAGAACTCATACAAAGAAAATGGTTGGGCTTCTCAACCGGCTTGAGTTACTTGGTGATCCATTCCCAGTTCTGCAGCTGCGGGAATACTTTTGAATTCTCTTCACCCTGGTTATAAGAAATTCAAACTACTCCATTTTTCCAAGAAAAGGGAGAATACTCTTAGTGAACTAATTTACTTGCTTCATCAGTACGAATTGACTTTGTAAGTGATAAGAAAGCATCACTAAAAGTAAAGAGTAAGAAAATCAAGAAAAAGGTTCCGGGGAAGATCCAAAGCAAGGGTGCATCTCCATCTACTTCAGGAAGGCAAGTGGCGCCATCCAAGAAGAAGATGAAGAAGGATCGTCTCCATCTATATCGCAATGCTTCAATTGTAATGAAATTGGTCATTACAAGCGAGATTGCCCCAAATAAAGGAAGAGAAGAAGAACGGAAACGTTGCTTCTCCTTCAGGTATGTATGTTATACATTGTAATCTAGCTAATTCTACTTCTTGGGTATTAGATACTGGTTGTGGCTCACACTTATGTTCCAATCCACAGGGACTAAGGAGAAGTAGAAAGCTTGATAAGGCGAGATGGATCTACGCGTGGGAAATGGAGCACGGATTGCTGCATTAGCCGTAGGATCTATTTTATTTCTTTGCTAGTGGGTTTGTTTTGGAACTAGAAAAACTGTTATTATGTTCCTAGTATCACCAGAAACATCATTTCGGTTTCAAGTTTGGATTCTAAAGGTTTTAGTTTTCAATTTAAAGACAATAGTTGTTCTTTTGCTTTGAATGGAATGTTTTATGGTTCAGCACAACAAGAAAACGTCTTTACGTGCTAGATACGAGCAAACACATTTATAACATAAATACCAAAAAGGCTAAAACTGGTGATTCGGATCTACATTTCTGTGTGGGCATTGTCGATTAGGCCATATAAATTAAAGCGCATGGAATTACTTAAACGGAAAGGAATTCTAGAATCATTCGACTTAGAGAAGATTGATCAATGCGAATCTTGGTTCCTGGCAAAATGACAAGCAACCTTTCTCAAAGGTGGGAGAAAGAGCAAGCGAACTACTAGGGCTAATACATACGGACGTATGTGGGCCTATGAGTACCAAAGCTAGAGGTGAGTTCAGCTATTCATAACGTTTACGGACGACTTCAGTAGATATGGCTATATTTACTTAATGAAGCACAAGTCTGAAATCGTTTGAGAAATTCCGAGAATTTCAAAATGAAGTAGAGAATCAACATGGCAAGAAAATCAAAGCTCTAAGATCGGATCGAGGAGGTAATATCTTAGCCACGAGTTTGATGACCATCTAAAAGAATGCGGTATTCTTTCTGAATTGACTGCTCCGGGGACACCCTCATGGAATGGAGTGTCGGAACGTAGAAACAGACCTTACTCGATATGGTCAGGTCAATGATGTGTCAGGACAAACTTCCTTTACAGTTCTGGGGACATGCATTGCAAACTGCAGCACTCACACTGAATCGTGCTCCGTCAAAAGCTGTTGAAAAGACTCCATACGAATTATGGACTGGGAAACTTCCAAAGTTGTCTTTTCTGAAGATTGGGGTTGCGAAGCATATGTCAAGCGATTAATTTCGGACAAGCTACAACCTAATCTGACAAATGTTTCTTCGTTGGGTATCCAAAAGAAACTATGGGGTATTACTTCTACAACAAGTCAGATAACAAGGTATTCGTTGCTCGTGACAGTGTCTTTTTGGAAAGAAATCATATTTCCAAATTGACAAGTGGGAGAATAATAGACCTTGAGAGATTCGAGACGAACAACTCTTTAGAAGCGTTCAAGTTGATGAACCTCCAAGGTCTTTAGAAGAGCCAGTGGGAGTAGTTCCTCAAAACGTTGTTTCCCCTCGTAGGTCAAATAGAACTATTTTTCAGCCGACAGATGACAGGCGTCCTCTTGACTGAAAACTTAGACGTTCTCATATTGGATAGTGATGAACCTTTGACTTACAAGCAAGATATGACGAGCCCAAGCTCCATTAAATGGTTAGAGGCCATGCAATCTGAAATAGACTCCATGTCTGAAAATCAAGTCCTGGGATTTGGTTGATTTGCCGGATGGGTTCACACCTATCGGATGAAATGGTCTTCAATTGAAGAAAGACAAAGATGGAATTGTATACATATACAAGGTAGATTGGTAGAAAAAGGTTACAGGCAAGTTCACGGCGTTGACTACGATGAAACCTTTTCTCCAGTCGCGATGCTTAAGTCTATTCGGATAATCCTTGCGATTGCCGCTTTTTATGACTATGAAATATGGCAAATGGATGTCAAAACTGTCTTCTTGAACGGTGTTCTTGAAGAGACTGTGTTCATGACACAGCCGAGGGTTTTGTCGATCAAAAGAACCAAGGAAAGGTATGCAAGCTTAAGAAGTCCATCTACGGACTAAAGCAGGCATCAAGGAGTTGGAATAAACGATTTGATGAAGTAGTCAATAAGTTTGGCTTCATCAAGAATCAGGACGAATCTTGTGTATACAAGAAGGTCAGTGGGAGTAAAATTGCATTCCTAGTCTTGTATGTTGACGACATACTGCTTATTGGAAACGACATTCCTATGTTGGAGTCTGTAAAGACTTGGCTCGGGAAGTGTTTCTCAATGAAGGACTTAGGAGAGGCACAGTACATATTGGGCATCAAGATCTATAGGGATAGATCTAAGAGGATAATTGGACTAAGCCAAAACACTTACATTGACAAAGTGCTAGCTAGGTTCAATATGATGGAAGCCAAGAGAGGCCATCTACCCATGTCACATGGCGTATATCTAAGCAAGAATCAGTGTCCCAAAACATTTGTTGAGCGTAGAAAGATGAGTGGAATTCCATACGCTTCGGCTATTGGATCCATCATGTATGCTATGATTTGTACAAGGCCGGATGTTTCGTTCGCACTCAGTGCAACGAGCAGGTACCAGTCAGAACCAGGTGAGGCGCATTGGACTGCTGCCAAGAACATCCTAAAGTACCTGAAAAGGACTAAGGATCAGTTTCTGGTTTATGGTGGTACAGATGAGTTGATTGTTAAGGGCTATACGGACGCAAGCTTTCAAACCGACAGAGATGATTTCAGATCACAGTCTGGGTTTGTGTTCTGCCTCAACGGCGGAGCAGTAAGCTGGAAAAGTGCTAAGCAAAGCACTATTGCGGATTCTACAACTGAAGCCGAGTACATTGCTGCCTCAGAAGCAGCAAAGGAAGCTGTTTGGATTCGGAAGTTCATCGAAGAACTTGGTGTTGTCCCCTCCATTAAAGGACCAGTGGCTTGTATTGTGACAATAGCGGAGCCATTGCCCAGGCAAAGGAGCCTAGGAGCCACCAAAAGTCCAAGCACGTACTGCGGCGATTTCATATACTTCGAGAGATCGTTGAAAGAAAGGAAATCGAGATTTGCAAGGTTGGAACTGACGACAACGTCGCGGATCCATTGACTAAACCGTTGCCACAAGTGAAACACAACGCACATGTAGAAATCATGGGAATCAAGCATGTCGGAGAATGGCTTTGATTTTCTAAATTGTTTTAGAACATCTGTTAGATCTATGTTTAAACAATTGGTTAACCATTTCATATTTATGAAAATTATTATTTCATATTCATTTAATTGTGGTTTAGAATTAAATGATAAGTCCATGTGATTCAAATCATTCAAATGGGATGTCATGATGGATTCTTTCGCAAAGAAACACCCATAAGTGAACTTGAATATTGAAGTCACAAAGGATCCCTAATCCAGGTCATTGAAAGGTGGACGACCAATGACTAATGAAGATTAGATTGCAAGTAGATTACTTAGTTCTGTTTCTTGAACTAGAGTGACTGGATGTCAGAATCTTTTGCATAGATACTTATTGGATCTTGTATCGGATTGACCATGAGAACGCTTTAAGAGATTAAAGTCATGTCATAGGTAGTTCTCATTAATGGTGATTAGAAACCGTTCCTCAGAACATGAGCGATTATGTCTGCTCGTTTGAGAATTAGTTCGCTTTGATACTAGCTAAACATCGCACCGTAAAAGGAGGCTATAAAAGCAGTTATTGGGCGTACTATGAATCAAAGTGAGTGTTCATAGATTGCAAGAATGGATTGTCCTCCTATCTTTGATAGGATATGGTGTTGTTGTGTAACAAGGCCTCTCGAAGAGTTAGATACTGTAAAATGCATGGCCGTGCTCAGAATGGTTAGGCTTAACCTTCTGCAAAAGTTTGACAGTTGAACTCTGTAATCCGAGAAACACTTCTGGACCAAATAAGGATGGCTTGGATCTTACCTTATGTTCAGTAAGTAACACTAAGCGACAAAGGAATGTGGATGCACACTTGTCTGAATGACAAGTGGGAGATTGAAGGAAATATGTCCTTCACCCAAGGTGCATTAAGTCTAATACCAAGGTTCAGATTAATTGCGAACAATTAATTCAGTGAGATCAAGTGATCGGAACAGCTAGCTGGAGCAATGCTTCCGATCAGTGAGTTCTAATGGATATTGAACTCACAACTTACTCTTGACTAAACCTACAAGGTCACACCAATGACACGTAACAGATCGCCGGACTAAATGAATCGGAAATTCATTAATAGCTTTTCGGGATTTAAGTTGGAAACGTATTATACGATACGACCTTGCATCGGAATCGTATATCGTATCGCGAATATTCGTAAGCTAGGCGAAAAGAATAAATCGTATCGTACGACGGTGATTCGTCGTATACGAAACGATAAATAATATATCGGAAATATATTAAGCGCGGATACGAGGAGCGGCCCACGAGCCGAGTGCACGAAGCACTCAGGCCCATGGGCGCGCAGCGCTAGGCAAGCAAGCAAGGCGACACAACAGCGCTGGCCCATGGCCGAGCAGCTGTGTGCGCACGCGGGCCAAGACCACGACACAGCAGCAGCAGCGCGGCCCACGGCCCAGCTTGCTGTGCGTGTCCGTGTGATGCTGCGCGGGCTTGCTAGCCGGCCTTGCCTTATGGCTTGGTCGGTTAGTAAGGTTATGTAAATAACCTTATGACCTAATTTCAACTTACTGCAATCACAATTCAGATTACACACAACCCTAGGAGAAAACAGAGAACCCTAATTCTCTCTGTGCCTCCATAGTGTGTTCATTCCCAAAAAGCAAATCTCTTGATCGATTGTCTAAGCTACGATAATCAAGACGGATCTGATCGTGTCGGTGAACCAAGTAGAGGAACGACAAGTGGAGTTCTTTGTTCGTGTTTGTTGACGGATTATTGTGGAAAACACGCTTCGAATGTAAGTTTGCTTAATCTGTGCTTTATACATGTTCCTGGCTTTGGGGATTGTTCCGCACAAGTTATTATGTTTAACTATATTCCCCTACAAATGACCTACAAGTGGGATATGAAACATGGCAATGCTACATTAGTTGTACGGTCATCTAGTTTGTTTTAAGACCTTTCAAGGCTGGAACTTAATGGCTATTTTGTTCCATAATCAGCATACCTAAATTTCTGTTTTCAATCACAGAAAGACTCACATTCAAGAAAAACAAAAACAATGTTTGTTTGTTTATTTGAATGAAATGGTCATTTACAGGTTTAGTCGGTATGCTTGATTAAAACAAACAACTCTTTAACAATAAGAGCTTTACTAGGTTCAAATCAGTCTCTTGATTTGAGTTCCACTAACCGTTCCACTAACCTTTAGCATTGTTGCTTAGACCATATCAACGAGGTAACATTCAAAATCTATATTTCGATGGATTTTTTAAAGTAGATTGATTTCTAGATCAAGACAACCTAGTCTTACTTGTTGAAAGTAACAAAAGATATGAACTATTGTTAGAACACGTAGACAATAGAGTTCAAAGCTAAAGAAATATTTTATGACTTTATTATTTCACCTGAATCAGAGTGAATATAGGTTTATTTACTCAATGTGATATAAATTTGAATCTGTTTGGCTAGTTCAAAGATTCAAAAGTATAAAATCCACTTGGAAAGAAATCATAAAGATCTAGGTTAGATCATGTTGATGATTACTTAAGTCAAGAATGATCATCAATGACCGTGTGTTGTAATTTCACGTTCGAGCTCCATAAGATATGGTATATCTAAATTGGAATTACCGAAGTCAATTAGTACTTGATTTGATCAATGATGAATCATAAAGATTTTTCCTATAATTTCTAAACAAAATTCTCAACTACCACCAAACTAAACCAAATTCGTCAAAGCTGTTGAAAAGTAATTTCAGAATATCTTTTCAATAATATATATATATATATATATATATATATATATATATATATTTATATATATATATACTAAAGAGTTGCTAAACTCAGTGGGAGCTTAGTGTTTGTTATTCAACAAACTAAGGGCCAAGTATAGATATATGTTTCATTGTGATTTATTCAAATGAGACACAAAAGTATTGTTTCTACCACGAATTTTTGAGAACATAATGTTTGTTTTCTCGAAATAGTGTCCTTTT
Organism: Spinacia oleracea; assembly: GCF_020520425.1. Taxonomy (NCBI): domain Eukaryota; kingdom Viridiplantae; phylum Streptophyta; class Magnoliopsida; order Caryophyllales; family Amaranthaceae; genus Spinacia; species Spinacia oleracea. Next base: position 37,370 of record NW_026614435.1, on the reverse strand, counting down.
GGAGAATCGTTTCCAAAATGACAAGTGGGAGAAAATAGACCTCGAAAGTCTTCGAGGCAAACAATAAACATAAACGGACGTTCCGGAGGCTTTTGAAGTTCTTTAGAAAATCCGAACACTTATTCTTTAAGGACTTTAGAAGTGGCTTTAAAGAATAGACATTTCTTAGAAGACTTTACAAGTGCTTCAAGGAGAACAGAATATTCAAAGGACTTTCAAGTGGATATTGATATTCTATTGTTTGATGTTCTAAACCCATGTAGACTTAGAGTTCAGGTCACTGAAACTATGAGATTCTTCTATTAGATAGTGAAGAATCCTACAACTTGCAGTCAAACTACTATCAAGAATGGAAATGAGTTTGTGACTTGTAAGAAAGCTATGACGAAATATAGATTCCCTAAAATGGTTAGAGGCCATATATAGATTTAATGTTTAATTGGTTAAAGGCCATAAAACATACTTAGTGTTTGATGACAAAATTGAAAATTTGTTGATTTGCAAGAATAGTTTCACACCTATTGGTTGCAAATTGGTTTTAAGGATAAAAACCACCAAACATGGAATTGTGTCTTCACACACAAAGCTAGATTAGTTGCTAAAGGTTACAAGCAAATTCACGGTGTAGATTGTGTTGAAACCTCATGCAAAATTGTAATGCTCAAGTCTATAAATCAAACAATGATTGCATATTGGTACATATGGCAATTGGATGACAAAACGTATTCCTCAATCAAATATTGGAAGAAACTATGTACATGGCATGTCATAGGATTTATGGATCCAAATAAATGTTTGAAAAGGAAAGCTAGCTTATGAAATCTAAGTACAGATTTAAGCAAGCAATTTGGAATTAGAATTGTATTTTAGTGAAACTAATAAGTATTTTAGTTTCATAAAATAACATGAATCTTATAAATGCATAAGAAGTTTAGTGAGAATACGTAAAACTTAATTGGTCCTATGTGTATCACACACATATCTCTCTATTGTGAAATAACATTCAAATTCTAATGACTTAGATTTGAAATTATTCATCAATGATGGACCAAGGCGAAACTTAGTACATACTGGATATTAAAATCTATACTCAAAAGATCTTAGAATATTGTTTTGGATTAAGTAATGACATTTACTAAATCAAACATGAAAGACTCCATTAGAGATATTCGACCCATGTGCATAAATCTAAGTAATGAATGTTTGAAATATGTATAAGCATTTACTAAGTTAAACATCAAAGAATCTATTGAGATTCTTCACCTATATTATATTTCAAGGAATTTAGCTAGATTCAGTATCTACTGAAATTGGATAGCTAAAGTTACATGAATAAAATTCAATTGGGAATTTTTCTGCAAAAGAATTTATCATGTATGATATTATATAAGGATCGCCAAAAATGTATCGTATGGCTTTAGGCATGACGCACATATACCAATCTCTATTGTTCTAAGTAAAGATCAACTAGATTGAGATCAAGAAAAACTTATGGTACTTGAAAAGGGACATAGGAATATTTTTTGATTCAAGGAAATAAAGATATGCCATATATCAATGCTACACGCATAAACACTGGCAAAGGATCAAGCAAGATCCCTTCGGAGTTAACCATTGGCAAGGACGAGCTACAACGCATCGTGTTTTGAAATGGCAACATGGATTGAAGACCATGAGTTGTTGTGTGTGAAATTAAATATTAATTTCTATGTTCTAAGATACAGCCGGAAATTATTCCGCATATCCGTGAACCGCTTAGATAAGCAAATCCATACAAAGCATCACTAGCAACCTATAAAGTTGAAGTACAGTACTTATTGCCTAAGAAGCAATATTGAAGTAAGAAAGAGTAGATCACATAATAAAAAAACTCAAAAGATCTTATCATCCTATCTCGAAAGACATTTGATGAAAAAGGATATTAAGATTGGCAAAGCATGATAACTAAACCTATGCAACAAGTGAAATACAACACTCACATTGTGGCACTAGAAGTCAAACATAGTCTTGAATTCCATTAATTGTTTTAAAGATTGGTTCGAGGCCCATGGTTGTAAAAAATTCAGTTTGAACATTTATCATATATGAAATGTATTTTCATATTCCATTTAATCTTGGTTTAGTATTAAATGATGAGTCCTTTCAATATGAAAATATATTCAAGATAGACTGTCAGGATCAGTCATGTGAATAATAAATGTCTATCAAGTGAACTTGAATTTCAAAATTTGAAAATGGTCCCTGGACGGAAGTTTTCTATAAAAGTGGACGCATAGAAACGCTAGACGACTAAAATGCAAGATGACTAGTAGTTCTGTTTCTTGAACTATGTGGACATGGAAATGTCGCAATCATTTGCATAGATACTTA
>NW_026614434.1:20000-30000 GCF_020520425.1 Spinacia oleracea | reverse complement strand
TCCGCCTTAAGATTGACCAACTAGAATCGCCCTTAAGGTACTAGAAAATTTCGGCACTTTATGAGCAAGATGTGTGTTTAATTTTCTCTCAAAAAACTCACTTTTGAATACTTTGAAACTTGTGTATAAATTATGACCCCTAGGCCTTTATTTATAGAGTTATGGAAAAGGAATCGTAATCCTAGTAGGATGCGAATTAATTGGAATTAGAATCCTACATGAATTCTATTTAATTAATTTATCCAATTAGGAATAGAAATTTAATCATACACTGACTCTTGTAGATTCAGGAATCACGCATGAGCACAAACTCACACACACACGGCAGCCACAAGGGCTGCCCATGCGCGTGCGAGCAGCAGCCCGCGCAGCACGGCCCACGCAGCCGTGGCCCTTGGCGCGCGCTGGGCCTGCCTTGCGGTAGGCCTGGCCGCTGCCTTGGCTGGGCTTGTGGCGCGCATGCTTGCTGGGCGATGGCCCCGGCTTCGTGCTGGGCCTTCGTCCGGCAAGCCTCGTCCGATGCTAATTCGTACGATACGCTTCCGATTAAATTTCCATTTCCGGAATCTATTTCCGATACGAACAATATTTAATATTTCCGATTCCGGAATTAATTTCCGTTTCGAACAAATATTTAATATTTCCGTTTCCGGAATTATTTTCCGATTCCGGCAATATTTCCGATTCTGACAATATTTCCGTTTCCGGTAATATTTCCGATTCTGGTAATATTTCCATTTCCAATAATATTTTCCGATACGTACCATGTTTCCGTTTCCGGCAACATCTACGACTTGGATAATATTCATATTTCCGATACGATCCATATTTCCGTTTCCGGCAATATCATCGTTTCCGGAGTATTCATTTCTTGCCTGTGACGATCTTAGCTCCCACTGAAACCAAGATCCGTCGGTTCCGAATATTCATAGATGGAGTATTTAATGCCATTAAATACTTGATCCGTTTACGTACTATTTGTGTGACCCTACGGGTTCAGTCAAGAGTAAGCTGTGGATTAATATCATTAATTCCACTTGAACTGAAGCGGCCTCTAGCTAGGCATTCAGCTCACTTGATCTCACTGAATTATTAACTTGTTAATTAATACTGAACCGCATTTATTAGACTTAACATAGAATGCATACTTGGACCAAGGGCATTATTTCCTTCAGTCTCCCACTTGTCCTTAGGGACAAGTGTGCATTTCCTAATTCCTTTGTCGCTCGATGCTTGCTCTTGAACATAAGGTAAGAGTTGTCATCCTTATTATGTCCAGAGGTGTTCCTCGGTTTCAGAGTTCAACTGATCAAATAAACAGATAATCATAGCCTATGATTCATCCGAGCACGGCCATGCATTTCACAGTTTCTAGCTCTCCGAGTGGCCTTGTACAACTTTTAAGCATCTCATCCCGATTTATGGGAGGACAATCCCAATCTTGCGATCTTGAGATTAGACTTCGTTTGATAGGTGATTACCTGAGCGTTGCCTTTATAGCCTCCTTTTACGGTGCGACGGTTGGTCAACGTCAAAGCAACCAGTTCTCAAACAAGTAATCTCAAATCACTCAGGTATTGAGGATTTAGTGTCTAATAATTTAATGAAATTTACTTATGACAGACTTTCATCTCTTACAGTAAAGTTTCATAGGTCTTGTCCGATACTAGTCTTCCCAAAGTAAGTATCTATGCAAATGATTATGACATTGCCATGTCCACATAGTTCAAGAAACAGAACTACTAGTCATCTTGCATTCTAATCGTCTAACGTTTTCTATGCGTCCAATTTTATAGAAAACTCCGATTAGGGACCATTTTCAACCTTTGACATTCAAGTTCACTTGATAGACATTTCTTAGTCACAGGACTGGTCCTGACAGTCCATCTTGAATATATCGTCAAATTTGAAGGGACTCATCATTTAATACTAAACCAAGATTAAATGGAATATGAAAATACATTTCATATATGATAAATGTTTAACCCAATTGTTTTACAACCATGGGCCTCAAACCCATCTTTAAAACAGTTCATGGAATTCAAAGCTATGCTTGATTCCCAGTGCTACAATGTGAGTGTTGCTTCTCACTTGTTGCATAGGTTTAGTTATCATGCTTTGCCAATCTTAATATCCTTTTCATCGAATGTTCTTCGAGATATGATGATAAGATCTTTTCGAGTTTGTTTATTATGTGATCTAGTCTTTCTTACTTCGATGGTGGTTTTATCATTTTGCAATGAAGAACCATCAAGTTAGCAGACGTTTTTCTTGCTTCAAGAGTGGTTCTACGCATTTTTCAATGAAGAACCATCAAGCCAGCAGATAGGTGATCTACCCAAGTTCAGTGAAGAACTTTAAACAACCCTGTTTTATTGCTTCTTAGGCAATAATTACTTTTACTTCAACTGTATAGGTTGCTAGTGATGCTTTGTTTGGATTTACCTATCCAGGCAGTTCATAGATATGTGGAAGATTCTCCAACTATATCTTAGAACATAGAAATTATTATTTTAATTTCCCACGCAACAACTCATGGTCTCCAATCCATGTTGCCATTTTCAAAACACAATGCTCTATAGCTCGTCCTTGTCAATGGTTAACTCCAAAGGGGTCTTGCTTGATCCTTTGCCAGTGTTTCTGCGTGTAGCATCAATATTTAGCATATCTTTATTTCCTTGAATCAAGAACTATTCCTATGTACCTTTTCAAGTACCATAAGTATTCTTGATCTCAATCTAGTTGATCTTCACTTAGATCAATAGAGATTGGTATATGTTCGTCATGGCTAAAGTCATACGATACGTTTTTGGCGATCCTCATATTATATCATACATGATAAATTCTTTTGCAGAATAATTCCCAATTGAATTCTATTCATGTAACTTTAGCTTATTCAATTTCAGTAGATACTGAATCCAGCTAAATTCTTTGACATATAATATAGGTTAAGAATCTCATTTAGACTCTTTGATGTTTAACTTAGTAAATGCTTATACATAGTTCAAACATCCTTTACTTAGATTTATTCACATGGGTCGAATATCTCCAATGGAGACTTTCGTGTTTGATTTAGTAAATGCCATTACTTAATCCAAAACAATATCATAAGATTTTTGTAAATAGATCTTAATACCCAGTATGTACTAAGTTTCGCCATGGTCCATCATTGATGAATTATTTCAAATCTAAGTCATTAGCATTTGAATGTTATTTCACAATAGAGAGATATGTGTGTAATACACATAGGACCAATTAAGTTTTAAGTACTCCCACTAAACTTCTTATATATCTATAAGAATCATGTATCTTTATGAAACTAAAATACTTATTAGCTTCACTAAAATACATTTCTAATTCCCAATTGCTTGCTTAAATCTGTACTTAGATTTCATAAGCTAGCTTTCCTTTTCAAGCATTTATTTGGATCCACAAATCCTATGACATACCATGTACATAGTTTATTCCAACATTTGATTGAGGAATACGTTTTGTCATCCAAATTGCCATATGTACCAATATGCAATCATTGCTTGAATTATAGACTTAAGCATTACGATTTTGCATGAGGTTTCAACACAATCCATGCCATGAATTTGCTTGTAACCTTTAGCAACTAATCTAGCTTTGTGTGTGAACACAATTCCATGTTTGATGGTTTTTATCCTTAAAACAAACTTGCAACCAATAGGTGTGAAACTATTCTTGCAAATCAACAAAATTTCAATTTTGTCATCAAAACATTGAGTATGTTTTATGGCCTCTAACCATTTAAAACATTTGAGTCTATATATGGCCTCTAACCATTTTAGGGAATCTGGGTTTCGTCATAGCTTTCTTACAAGTCACAAACTCATTAATCTACATGATAATAGTTTGACTGCAAGTTGTAGGTTTCTTCACTATTTAATAGAAGAATCTCATAGTTTCATTGACCTGATCTCTATGTTTCTTCACTATCTAATAGAAGAATCTCATAGTTTCAGTGACTTGAATTCTATGCCTACTTGGGTATAGAACATCAAACAATAGAATATCAATAGCCACTTGAAAGTCCTTTGAATATTCTGTTCTCCTTGAAGCACTTGTAAAGTCTTCTAAGAGATGTCTATTCTTTAAAGCCACTTCTAAAGTCCTTAAAGAATAAGTTCGGATTTTCTGAAGCACTTCGAAAAGCCTCCGGAATGTCCGTTTATGTTTGTTGTTCGTCTCGAAGACTTTCGAGGTCTATTTTCTCCCACTTGTCATTTTGGAAACGAATCTCCAAAAGGACATTATTTCGAGCAAACAAACATTATGTTCTCAAAAATTCGTGGTAGAAACAATACCCTTGTGTCTCATTTGAATAAATCATAATGAAACATATATCTATACTTGGGCCTTAGTTTGTCGAATGACAAACACTAAGCTCCCACTGAGTTTTGCAACTCTCTAGATATTTTATGAAAAGTTATTCTGAAATTACTTTTCAATAGCTTTGACGAATTTGGTTTAGTTTGGTGGTAGTTGAGCATTTTGTTTTAGAAATTATAGGAAAAGTCTTTATGATCCATCATTGATCGAATCAAGTACTAATTGACTTTGATTATGCCATATCTTATGGACCTAGATTGTGAAATTACAACACACAATCATTGATGATCATATTTGGTCTCAAGTAATCATCAACATGATCTAACCTAGATCTTTATGATTTCTTGCCAAGTGGATTTTATACTTCTGAATCTTTGAACTAGCCAAACAGATTCAACTTATATCACATTTGAGTAAATAAACCTATATTCACTCAAATCCATGTGAAATAATAAAGTCATAAAATCTTTCTTTAGCTTTGAACTCTATTGTCTAGGCGTTCTAACAATAGTTCATATTCTTTGTTACTTTCAACAAGTAAGACTAGCTTGTCTTAAGTTGATCTAGAAATCAACCAACTTTCAAAAGGTCCATCAAAATAGAGCTTATGAATGTTAACTTGTTGATATGGTCTAAGCAACAATGCCAAAGATTTGTGGAACTCAAATCAAGGGGTTGATTTGAACCTAGTAAAGTCCTTTAAAGAGTTGTTTGTTTTAATCAAGCATATTGACTCAACCAGTAATTGACCATTTCATTCAAATAAACAAACAAACAAGCATTGTTTTTGTTCTTCTGAATGTGAGTCTTTCTGTGTTTGAAGCAGAAATTTAGGTATGCTGATTATGGAACAAAGTAGCCATTAAGTTCCAGCCTTTGAAAGGACTTAAACAAACTAGATGACCCTACAACTAATGTAGCATGCCATGCTTCATTTCCCACTTGTAGGTCATTGGTGTATCCTAGCTTCCATTATTTGAGTTATTACCGAAGTAAGAACCTCAAGCGGTATATGATACCAAGGAAGTTTGATTGCTAGGTCACTTCTCTTTAAACATAAATTTATAGGTAGAAACGGAATCGTAAATTCCTTTCATTTGTTCCTCGTTTTCCTATTTCTTGTACCCTTTCTTATAGTCTTAAGAATTGAATTCTTTAGTGTTGACTTTTATACTTTGTTAGACATGTCCAATGTCACCAACAAGGTTCTTTACCATTTATGTTGAATATTTTGTTTCAACTAGATGATCTTACCAGAAGCTTCTAAAGTTCTCTAAGCATCGATCTATTCGAATGTCTAGGGACTAGATTCATTCGAGAATTAAATGGACAAAGATATTAGGTTGTTAACCATTGGTAAAGCTGAGCGTATTAAACTCAATGCTTTATGATCTCAAAACTACAGTGTATTTTGAATTCACAAGCACCAATTGGTTTGCCATTCGATTTTGATATTCGAAAACAACCATAAAAGTCGCTATAAGAAATGTACATTTTAAATTGCTCACTTTCTCTCTTTTCCGTGAATCGTTCTTGGATTCACTACCAATCGAGGAAATTTACTGTTACCTTTCTAAAAGGATTTATTGCAGTGCAAGATATTTAATAATTAAAACATACATTGAAGCATGCAAAGTCTAAACATTTATCATGAATAATAACTTGAAATTAAAGCAACCATGCAATTCAAACAAGTTATTAGCATTTTATTCGATTTTATTGTTCCGGCAGGTGTGAATAAAATGATTCCAAGACCCTAAAATCATTGAAGAACTAAGCACAGTTTGTCGACTTAATCCTAGAACATCTTAGGTAAGCAAAAGCCTTTTGCTAATAGTCTAGAAACTATTCTTGGTTGATAGGTACGTCTAAGAACTTATTAGGTAAACCTATCGAATTTGCCACGACATAAAAGGACTCCTTACTTATATCGTTGAGTTTCACCAAAACTAACATGTACTCACAATTATTTGTGTACCTTGCCCCTTTAGGACCAATAAGTAACACCTCGCTGAGCGAAAACTATTACTAGATTGATGTAAAGGATATCCAAGCAAGTGTATATTTTGGCATGGCACCTTTTAACTCAATTTTTAAGTTTGGAACTTAAGGCTCTTACTATGTTGGTTAGATTTTAAGTGAACTAAAATCCTTAATCATGCAACATAATCAAGCTTTTGATCTCATGCATTTTAAGACATATTTAAAACAATAAATAACTTAAAACATGCATAAGATATTTGTGATCTAGTATGGCCCGACTTCATCTTGAAGCTTTGACTTCAAAGTCCGTCTTGAAAATCTCCGTGGGAGGCACCATTTTCTTCAAATAGGATAAGCTATAACTAATTACAACTATTTGATGGTTCGCAGACCATATTTGAATTGAAAAATAACTTTGGTACTTTAGACCAATTACATTCAAATTAATGGTACGCAGACCATATTTTCTATCCTATTTGGGCCATACTAGTCACTTCATAACCTGCAAAACAGTACATATACAATATATACCATTCACCCATTCATTATCATGAATGGCCCACGTAGCTGGTTAGTAAAACACATTATGCATCACGTAAACATTTGCAGCAATTAATCAAGGGCACCAATAATCTACCAATTATTCAGTCCTTATTAATTCTAATCGAGTTGTTTTAACCTTAAGGATTTGTAGACCTAATCAAGAGTTTATGACTAAAAAGCGCTCCCACTCAAACCAATAAATTCATATGCTTTACTAATTTTAAACATAAAATTGTATTTCTAGTCTAACCGGAAACATACAAATTTAATTAAAATTTAAAGCTCATATAAATTTATAATTGAATCCAAAAATTTAATTTAATTTCAGTCGCATTTAAATTAATTCATGATTTTAATTTTAGTAAAATAATTAGAATAAATTCCATTTATTATAATTATAATATTCAAAATTAAAATCCAAGAAATTAATTCAAATTATTAATTTTAAAATTAATTAAAATTACGTGAACTGAAATTTTCAAATTAAACATTCAAAACGATCTAATCGTAACGCAAACACCCTACGCGTTGCACGCCCATGGGCCGCACGCACACAGCCATTGCTGGCCGTGTGCGCGCAGCCCATGCGCTCGTCGCATAGCTGCTGATGTCCTATCGCAAGCCTCCGCACAGCGCCCCATCGCACGCGAGCTATCGCTCGCAGTGCGCAGCGCGCGAGATCGCTCGCTGGGCGCGCTGGCTCGCATCGCTGTGCGCGCGAGCCATCGCTCGCTGGGGCGCGACATCGCTCGCTGGGCGAGCGACATCGCGCGCTGCGCGCGCAAGCCATCGCTCGCTGGGGCGCGACATCGCTCGCTGGGCGAGCGACATCGCGCGCTGCGCGCGCGAGCCATCGCTCGCTGGGGCGCGACATCGCTCGCTGGGCGAGCGACATCGCGCGCTGCGCGCGCGAGCAGTGCTGGGCGCAGCGCTCGTGGCACGCGAGCTTGCGCTCGCTGCGCGCGAGGCTGTGCGCACTTGTGCGAGGCAGCGCGCGTTGTGGCGCAGCTCGCTTGCTGCCCACACGCGACTGCCTTGGCTCGCCCTTCGCCCATGCCCATTCGTTCATTGCTCGTGGCACACGACACAAGGCAGGGCTGCTGCCTTGTGCTCGTGCACTACGCCCTTGCTCATTGCATTCGTGCCGCACGGGCGACGAGCTCCCTTGCTCGTCGTCGCATGCCCGCATTATACAACACCCCTTAAGGGTAACACGAAGCGTCCATTGCTTCGTGCGTGCAAGTTATATGAACGAATCGCATAAAAATTTAAAATTTATATTTAAAATTAATGACAAATTAATAAATAATATTAATTTCATAATTTTAGGGCGAAAAAATCGAAAATTTATTATCCAATTGATTTCCGATTGTTATGGATTCAAGTCTAGGTCATAAAAATTTAAAATTTATCATAATTTACAATTTTTATGGTGGTTTTTAATCATAGGTTTCTAATTAAATTACAATTAATTATGAAAATCAAATTAATTCTAAATTATTCTAATTTTCAACAAATTAATCATAATTACAAATTAGATTGCATAATTAACAAGACTAGGCATTCAAACTTGTTAAACATATGCAGTAGGTCAATCAAAAATTCAAGATTTATCAACAAGAATCGCAAATATTTAATTTAACATCTTAAATTTACGAAATTTTGCATTCGAAAAACTAAAACCTTCGAAAAGTCATAGTTAGGCTTCGAATTTGAGAATTCTGGGTTCGGCAGAAAAATACTATTTTGTCAAAATTTTAGAATGCCTTTTACATGCGGAATTGACACAAAAATCACTCAATTCGGATGAGTAATGAAGAAACTGCCGAAAAACTGCGTACGTATAATTAAATAAACGCAATTTGCAATTAATTAACAATTACGAAAATTAATCACCCCTTTTAATTCTTGCAAATTTGTAATATTTAACCATGTTCATGCAATTTAGATTATGAAAATAATAAGGGGCTCGTGATACCACTGTTAGGTTATGATACATATGACATTACATAGATCATGCGGAAACAACCATTAACCCAGGACAACATATTATTTACACATAATCATATAGCATAATTTAGATGCATACTCTTTGTTGCGTGCCCTCCCTAGCTGCGCCCGAACCGAACAAGAACAAGTCTTTTAGGACTCCAAGTGTCGTCCCTCCGTAGATAGTCCACAGCACGTCCGGATCCGCCTTAAGATTGACCAACTAGAATCGCCCTTAAGGTACTAGAAAATTTCGGCACTTTATGAGCAAGATGTGTGTTTTAATTTTCTCTCAAAAAACTCACTTTTGAATACTTTGAAACTTGTGTATAAATTATGACCCCTAGGCCTTTATTTATAGAGTTATGGAAAAGGAATCGTAATCCTAGTAGGATGCGAATTAATTGGAATTAGAATCCTACATGAATTCTATTTAATTATTTATCCAATTAGGAATAGAAATTTAATCATACACTGACTCTTGTAGATTCAGGAATCACGCATGAGCACAAACTCACACACACACGGCAGCCACAAGGGCTGCCCATGCGCGTGCGAGCAGCAGCCCGCGCAGCACGGCCCACGCAGCCGTGGCCCTTGGCGCGCGCTGGGCCTGCCTTGCGGTAGGCCTGGCCGCTGCCTTGGCTGGGCTTGTGGCGCGCATGCTTGCTGGGCGATGGCCCCGGCTTCGTGCTGGGCCTTCGTCCGGCAAGCCTCGTCCGATGCTAATTCGTACGATACGCTTCCGATTAAATTTCCATTTCCGGAATCTATTTCCGATACGAACAATATTTAATATTTCCGATTCCGGAATTAATTTCCGTTTCGAACAAATATTTAATATTTCCGTTTCCGGAATTATTTTCCGATTCCGGCAATATTTCCGATTCTGACAATATTTCCGTTTCCGGTAATATTTCCGATTCTGGTAATATTTCCATTTCCAATAATATTTTCCGATACGTACCATGTTTCCGTTTCCGGCAACATCTACGACTTGGATAATATTCATATTTCCGATACGATCCATATTTCCGTTTCCGGCAATATCATCGTTCCGGAGTATTCATTTCTTGCCTGTGACGATCTTAGCTCCCACTGAAACCAAGATCCGTCGGTTCCGAATATTCAT
>NW_026614434.1:0-2500 GCF_020520425.1 Spinacia oleracea | reverse complement strand
TGCTCATGGCGCTGGCACCATGGGCTGGCAGCACCATGGGCGCTGGCACCATGGGCTGCAGCACCAGGCACTGCTCATGCTGCAAGGCACCATGGCACGCATGCAAGGCACATGGGCCAAGGCAGGAAAAGGCATGGCATGGCACAAGGCAAGGCACGGATGGCATGGCCCAACACGACATGCAAGGGCAAGGCACGGCCCAAGCAAGGCATGCAAAGGCATGGAATCCATAGGCACACGATCGGACCACATGCCACAATGCTCCGACTATAAGCACACGATACCAATGAATCCGACCATGAAAAGTCTCAAAAGATGGGTTAAACCATTCAAGACTTAAATGTAGCCCTCCAATGCCCCAAAGATTGTTGAGTGCTCACTACAATTGTGAGATCGGTTGGTGGTTTTCTTTCCCGAAAACTTTCCCAAAATAGCAACCCGGGCACCCCCCCGAGGTCCCAAAATAAAATATTTCCAACCCAATGTTTTCTATATATATTTATATGTCTTTTCCTATTTTTTGGGATTTTTTGGGATTTTTTTTTGATTTTTTTTGGGATTTTTCACCGTTTTTACCCCTATTTTCCCATTTCCGGGAAAAAAAAATAATTTTTTGCAAAAAAAAATCACCAAATTAAGCTTAATGCCCATATAAAGTTTCCAACAAAAAAACGGGGCATTATTATCACAAAAACTCAGTTTTGAGCCATTATTACTTACTGTCACTTGGGTGTTCACTAGAAAATTATAGCTAATTCAAAATAAACTCTATAGGGGAGGGTGAGAGTGGAGAGGGCTGGCGCTGGTGGGCATAGGCACTCTCTGTGGGCAGCGATGGGCATGGTCGGCCCCCCTACGACACTACACCCATCGCATTCGAGGGACGACGGTGGGATTATTCGAGGGATGGAAAAATTTCGGGGATGACGGTGGTGGACCGGGTGCCCGAGATATGGCCCGAGACCCGACTTGACCCGGATTTTTTTTTTGATAAAAAATACCCACAAAGCATTGACGATTTTGTTGTTGGCTATAAGAATTTGTGATGACGGTGGTGGATTTCGGCCCGCTATACGGAAAAAGTCCCGACTTGACCACGAGTTTTTACGGCTCGATTGACGGAGTTTTCGGGGGATGACGTTAGTGGAATTGGCCTGCGACACGGCCATAGTACCGACTTGACCTCGAGTTTTCGTTGGTCGGAAACAAAATCCAACGATGCATTGAGGGAATTTTTCGGCTCCGTAAATTCGGGGGATGACGGTGGTGGATTGGCCCGCATAAACGGCTAAGTCCCGACTTGACCTCGGTTTTTCGTGTGCTGCAATGGTCCCGCGGTCGTCTCTCGGATGGGTTAGCGGAGGGGAGTTTGGGACTTGTCGACCGGATGCGGTCTGTTCTTGCGGGCAGCGAACGAGCAGCCTACGAGCGCGGACTAAAATCTAGTTGACGTCGTCCTTCGAACAAACCTCGTAGGAATTGTGACCAAATTTTGTTGTGGCTTTAAGAATTCGTGGGATGACGGTGGTGGATTCGGCCCGCTATACGGAAGAAATCCCGACTTGACCACGAGTTTTTACGGCTCGATTGACGGAGTTTTTCGGGGGATGACGGTAGTGGAATTGGCCTGCGACAAGGCCATAGTACCGACTTGACCTCGAGTTTTCGTGTTCGGAAACAAAATCCGGGTATGCATTGAGGGAATTTAGCGGAGGGGAGTTTGGGACTTGTCGACCGATTCGGTTTGTTTTTTGCGGGCAGCGACAAACAGCCTACGAGCGCGGACTAAAATCTAGTGACGTCGTCCTTCGAACAACCTCGTAGGTATTGTAGGGAGCTTGGACTCGATGACCCGATGCGTGTGTTCTGTGTGCTGGCAACGGACTAAGCAGCACACAGGCGCATACTAAAATCTCGTCGTCGTTCCTTCGAGCAAACCAGGAACGGTCTATAGTTGATGGGAGCTTTTGGCTTTGGTGTGGTCCTCTTGTCCTTTTGGCTTTGTTGGTGTGTAATGTTTTCCGAAACTCGATGCGGACTGTTCCGGAGGCGGGCGATATCAAGCGGCATGTGGGTGCATCTAATTCTAGTCGAGGTTGTGTTAGCTAACCTTAGCCATGTTGTCCCGCCTCGATTTGTTTCTTTCACGTCAAACGGTGCTAGTCGGGGGACTTCTAGCCCATCTTGCGGCCCACTTTGTGGTCGGGGGATGCAAGCTCGTTGTTTCTTGCGAAGCGGTACGCTACGGTGTGAGTGGTGTTTTTGGTTTTTTTAGCTGGCGGGCTCCATGCTTGTGCATCGACCGCCCGCCGATAAACCTCTTCAGTGTTCGCTCCAAGTGCTATACAGGCCTTGGGCGAGTGACGGTTTTCTGTGTTGCATTCCTAACGAGGCATGACGTCCATAAGCGCTTGTTTCCGCCCACACCCCCTTACGTGTCCGGTGGACCTCTGTAGCTAGGTCCTCCTCCACCACGATGTTTTCACAAAGCATCGTCGGC
>NW_026614433.1:0-47793 GCF_020520425.1 Spinacia oleracea | reverse complement strand
AAGCAAGGGCACGACATGGCCAAGCAAGGCAAGGCATGACCAAGAAAGGGAAGCAAGGGCACGACATGGCCCAAGCAAGGCAAGGCATGACCCAAGAAAGGAAGCAAGGGCACGACATGGCCCAAGCAAGGCAAGGCATGACCAAGAAAGGTAAGCAAGGCACGACATGGCCCAAGCAAGCAAGCATGACCCAAGAAAGGCAAGCAAGGGCACGACATGGCCCAAGCAAGGCAAGCCATGACCCAAGAAAGGCAAGCAAGGGCACGACATGGCCAAGCAAGCAAGCATGACCCAAGAAAGGAAGCAAGGGCACGACATGGCCCAAGCAAGGCAAGGCATGACCCAAGAAAGGAAGCAAGGGCACGACATGGCCCAAGCAAGGCAAAGCATGACCCAAGAAGGTAAGCAGGGCACGACATGGCCCAAGCAAGGCAAGCATGAACCAAGAAGGTAAGCAAGGCACGACATGGCCAAGCAAGGCAAGGCATGACCCAAGAAGGTAAGCAAGGGCACGACATGGCCCAAGCAAGGCAAGGCATGACCAAGAAAGGTAAGCAAGGGCACGACATGGCCAAAGCAAGGCAAGGCATGACCCAAGAAAGGTAAGCAAGGGCACGACATGGCCCAAGCAAGGCAAGGCATGACCCAAGGAAAAGAAAGGTAAGCAAGGGCCGGGACATGGAAGCAAGGCAAGGCATGACCCAAGAAAGGTAAGCAAGGGCACGACATGGCCCAAGCAAGGCAAAGCATGACCAAGAAAGGTAAGCAAGGGCACGACATGGCCCAAGCAAGGCAAGCATGACCCAAGAAAGGTAAGCAAGGGCACGACATGGCCCAAGCAAGGCAAGGCATGACCAAGAAAGGTAAGCAAGGGCACGACATGGCCCAAGCAAGGCAAGGCATGACCCAAGAAAGGTAAGCAAGGGCACGACATGGCCCAAGCAAGGCAAGCATGACCCAAGAAAGGTAAGCAAGGGCACGACATGGCCCAAGCAAGGCAAGGCATGACCCAAGAAAGGTAAGCAAGGGCACGACATGGCCCAAGCAAGGCAAGGCATGACCCAAGAAAGGTAAGCAAGGGCACGACATGGCCCAAGCAAGGCAAGCATGACCCAAGAAAGGTAAGCAAGGGCACGACATGGCCCAAGCAAGGCAAGGCATGACCCAAGAAAGGTAAGCAAGGGCACGACATGGCCCAAGCAAGGCAAGGCATGACCCAAGAAGAAGGTAAGCAAGGGCACGACATGCCCAAGCAAGGCAAGGCATGACCCAAGAAAGGTAAGCAAGGGCACGACATGGCCCAAGCAAGGCAAGCATGACCCAAGAAAGGTAAGCAAGGGCACGACATGGCCCAAGCAAGGAAGCATGACCAAGAAAGGTAAGCAAGGGCACGACATGGCCCAAGCAAGGCAAGGCATGACCCAAGAAAGGTAAGCAAGGGCACGACATGCCCAAGCAAGGCAAGGCATGACCCAAGAAAGTAAGCAAGGGCACGACATGGCCCAAGCAAGGCAAGGCATGACCCAAGAAAGGTAAGCAAGGGCACGACATGGCCAAGCAAGGCAAGCATGACCCAAAGAAAGGCAAGCAAGGGCACGACATGGCCCAAGCAAGGCAAGCATGACCCAAGAAGGTAAGCAAGGGCACGACATGGCCCAAGCAAGGCAAGGCATGACCAAGAAAGGTAAGCAAGGGCACGACATGGCCCAAGCAAGGAAGCATGACCAAGAAAGGTAAGCAAGGGCACGACATGGCCCAAGCAAGGCAAGGCATGACCCAAGAAAGGTAAGCAAGGGCACGACATGGCCCAAGCAAGGCAAGGCATGACCCAAGAAAGGTAAGCAAGGCACGACATGGCCAAGCAAGGCAAGGCATGACCCAAGAAAGGTAAGCAAGGGCACGACATGGCCAAGCAAGGCAAGGCATGACCAAGAAAGGTAAGCAAGGGCACGACATGGCCCAAAAGGCAAGCATGACCCAAGAAAGGTAAGCAAGGGCACGACATGGCCCAAGCAAGGCAAGGCATGACCCAAGAAAGGTAAGCAAGGGCACGACATGGCCCAAGCAAGGCAAGGCATGACCCAAGAAAGGTAAGCAAGGGCACGACATGGCCCAAGCAAGGCAAGGCATGACCAAGAAAGGTAAGCAAGGGCACGACATGGCCCAAGCAAGGTAAGCATGACCCAAGAAAGGTAAGCAAGGGCACGACATGGCCCAAGCAAGGCAAGGCATGACCCAAGAAAGGTAAGCAAGGGCACGACATGGCCCAAGCAAAGCAGCATGACCAAAGAAAGGTAAGCAAGGGCACGACATGGCCCAAGCAAGGCAAGGCATGACCCAAGAAAGGTAAGCAAGGGCACGACATGGCCCAAGCAAGGTAGCATGACCCAAGAAAGGTAAGCAAGGGCACGACATGGCCCAAGCAAGGCAAGGCATGACCCAAGAAAGGTAAGCAAGGGCACGACATGGCCCAAGCAAGGCAGGCATGACCCAAGAAAGGTAAGCAAGGGCACGACATGGCCCAAGCAAGGCAAGGCATGACCAAGAAAGGTAAGCAAGGGCACGACATGGCCCAAGCAAGGTAAGGCATGACCAAGAAAGGTAAGCAAGGGCACCACGACATGCCCAAGCAAGGCAAGGCATGACCCAAGAAAGGTAAGCAAGGGCACGACATGGCCCAAGCAAGGCAAGGCATGACCCAAGAAAGGTAAGCAAGGGCACGACATGGCCAAAGCAAGGCAAGGCATGACCCAAGGAAAGAAAGGTAAGCAAGGGCACGACATGGCCCAAGCAAGGCAAGCATGACCCAAGAAAGGTAAGCAAGGGCACGACATGGCCCAAGCAAGGCAAGGCATGACCCAAGAAAGGTAAGCAAGGGCACGACATGGCCCAAGCAAGGCAAGGCATGACCCAAGAAAGGTAAGCAAGGGCACGACATGGCCCAAGCAAGGCAAGGCATGACCAAGAAAGGTAAGCAAGGGCACGACATGGCCCAAGCAAGGCAAGGCATGACCCAAGAAAGGTAAGCAAGGGCACGACATGGCCCAAGCAAGGAAGGCATGACCCAAGAAAGGTAAGCAAGGGCACGACATGGCCCAAGCAAGGCAAGCATGACCCAAGAAAGGTAAGCAAGGGCACGACATGGCCCAAGCAAGGCAAGGCATGACCCAAGAAAGGTAAGCAAGGGCACGACATGGCCCAAGCAAGGTAAGCATGACCCAAGAAAGGTAAGCAAGGGCACGACTGGCCCAAGCAAGGCAAGGCATGACCCAAGAAAGGTAAGCAAGGGCACGACATGGCCCAAGCAAGGCAAGGCATGACCCAAGAAAGGTAAGCAAGGGCACGACATGGCCCAAGCAAGGCAAGGCATGACCCAAGAAAGGTAAGCAAGGGCACGACATGGCCCAAGCAAGGCAAGGCATGACCCAAGAAAGGTAAGCAAGGGCACGACATGGCCCAAGCAAGGCAAGGCATGACCAAGAAAGGTAAGCAAGGGCACGACATGGCCCAAGCAAGGTAAGGCATGACCCAAGAAAGGTAAGCAAGGGCACGACATGGCCCAAGCAAGGTAAGCATGACCCAAGAAAGGTAAGCAAGGGCACGACATGGCCAAGCAAGGCAAGCATGACCCAAGAAAGGTAAGCAAGCAAGGGCACGACATGGCCCAAGCAAGGCAAGCATGACCCAAGAAAGGTAAGCAAGGGCACGACATGGCCCAAGCAAGGCAAGGCATGACCAAGAAAGGTAAGCAAGGGCACGACATGGCCCAAGCAAGGCAAGGCATGACCCAAGAAAGGTAAGCAAGGGCACGACATGGCCCAAGCAAGGCAAGGCATGACCCAAGAAAGGTAAGCAAGGGCACGACATGGCCCAAGCAAGGCAAGGCATGACCCAAGAAAGGTAAGCAAGGGCACGACATGGCCCAAGCAAGGCAAGGCATGACCCAAGAAAGGTAAGCAAGGGCACGACATGGCCCAAGCAAGGGAAGCATGACCCAAGAAAGAAGTAAGCAAGGGCACGACATGGCCCAAGCAAGGCAAGGCATGACCCAAGAAAGGTAAGCAAGGGCACGACATGGCCCAAGCAAGGTAAGCATGACCCAAGAAAGGTAAGCAAGGGCACGACATGGCCCAAGCAAGGCAAGGCATGACCCAAGAAAGGTAAGCAAGGGCACGACATGGCCCAAGCAAGGTAAGCATGACCCAAGAAAGGCAAGCAAGGGCACGACATGGCCCAAGCAAGGCAAGGCATGACCCAAGAAAGGTAAGCAAGGGCACGACATGGCCCAAGCAAGGGAAGCATGACCCAAGAAAGGTAAGCAAGGGCACGACATGGCCCAAGCAAGGCAAGGCATGACCCAAGAAAGGTAAGCAAGGGCACGACATGGCCCAAGCAAGGTAAGCATGACCCAAGAAAGGCAAGCAAGGGCACGACTGGCCCAAGCAAGGCAAGGCATGACCCAGAAAGGTAAGCAAGGGCACGACATGGCCCAAGCAAGGCAAGGCATGACCCAAGAAAGATAAGCAAGGGCACGACATGGCCCAAGCAAGGAAGCATGAGCCAAGAAAGGTAAGCAAGGGCACGACATGGCCCAAGCAAGGCAAGGCATGACCCAAGAAAGGCAAGCAAGGGCACGACATGGCCCAAGCAAGGCAAGGCATGACCCAAGAAAGGTAAGCAAGGGCACGACATGGCCCAAGCAAGGCAAGGCATGACCCAAGATAGGTAAGCAAGGGCACGACATGGCCAAGCAAGGCAAGGCATGACCAAGAAAGGTAAGCAAGGGCACGACATGGCCCAAACAAGGTAAGCATGACCCAAGAAAGGTAAGCAAGGGCACGACATGGCCCAAGCAAGGCAAGGCATGACCCAAGAAAGGTAAGCAAGGGCACGACATGGCCCAAGCAAGGCAAGGCATGACCCAAGATAGGTAAGCAAGGGCACGACATGGCCAAGCAAGGCAAGGCATGACCAAGAAAGGTAAGCAAGGGCACGACATGGCCCAAACAAGGTAAGCATGACCCAAGAAAAGGTAAGCAAGGGCACGACATGGCCCAAGCAAGGCAAGGCATGACCCAAGAAAGGTAAGCAAGGGCACGACATGTCCCAAGCAAAGCAAGGCATGACCCAAGAAAGGTAAGCAAGGGCACGACATGGCCCAAGCAAGGCAAGGCATGACCCAAGAAAGGTAAGCAAGGGTACGACATGGCCCAAGCAAGGTAAGCATGACTCAAGAAAGGTAAGCAAGGGCACGACATGGCCCAAGCAAGGCAAACATGACCCAAGAAAGGTAAGCAAGGGCACGACATGGCCCAAGCAAGACAAGCATGACCCAAGAAAGGTAAGCAAGGGCACGACATGGCCCAAGCAAGGCAAGGCATGACCAAGAAAGGTAAGCAAGGGCACGACATGGCCCAAACAAGGTAAGCATGACCCAAGAAAGGTAAGCAAGGGCACGACATGGCCCAAGCAAGGCAAGGCATGACCCAAGAAAGGTAAGCAAGGGCACGACATGGCCCAAGCAAGGCAAGGCATGACCCAAGAAAGGTAAGCAAGGGCACGACATGGCCCAAGCAAGGCAAGGCATGACCCAAGAAAGGTAAGCAAGGGCACGACATGGCCCAAGCAAGGTAAGGCATGACGGAGTATTTCGGGGGATGACGGTTGTGGAATTGGCCTACGACACGGCCATAGTACCGACTTGACCTTGAGTTTTCGTTGTTCAGAAAAAAAAATCCAACGATGCATTGAGGGAATTTTCGGCTCCGTAAAGTCGGGGGATGACGGTGGTGGATTTGCCCGCAATACGGCTAACGTCCCGACTTGACCTCGTTTTTTCGTATGCCGCAATGGTCCCGCGGTCGTCTCTCGGATGGGTTAGCGGAGGGGAGTTTGGGACTTGTCGACCGGATGCGGTCTGTTCTTGCGGGCAGCGGACCGAGCAGCCCACGAGAGCGGACTAAAATCTAGTTGACGTCATCCTTCGAACAAACCTCGTAGGTATTGTAGGGGAGCTTGGGAATCCATGATCGGATGCGGTGTGTTCTAGTGTGCGGGCAACGGACCAAGAAGCACACAAGAGCATACTAAATCTCGTCGTCGTTCCTTCGAGCAAACCTGGAACGGGTACTATAGTCGAGGGGAGCTTGGGCCTCGATGACCGGATTCGAACTGTTCTTGTGTGCGGGCAGAGGACCAAGCAGCACACTAGAGAGCGGACTAAATCTCGTCGTCGATCTTTGAACAAACCTCTTGTCCCTTTTGGCTTTAGTGTGCTAATGTTTCCGAAACTCGATGCGGACCGTTCCCGGATGCGGGCGATATCAAGCGGCATGTGGGTGCAGTCCAATTCTAGTCGACGTTGTGTTAGCTAACCTTAGCCAGTGTTGTCCCGCCTCGATTTGTTTGTTTCTTTCACGTCAAACGGTGCTAGTCGGGGGACATCTAGCCCATCCTTGCGGCCACTTTGTGGTCGTGGGATGCAAGCTCGTTGTTTCTTGGCCAAGCGGTACGCTACGCGTGTGAGTGGTGTTTGGTTTTTTTAGCTGGCGGGCTCCGTGAACCGCACGCCGATAAACCTCTTCAGTGTTTGCTCCAAGTGCTATACAGGCCTTGGGCGAGTGATGGTTTTCTGTGTTGCATTCCTAACGATCGCATTGACATGGACCAAGGGCATGGCATCCATAAGCACGCAAGGGAAAGGCATGGCCCAAGGCACAACAATCGGACCCAAGGCATGGCCCAAGGCAAAACGATCGGACCACATGCACAATAATGACCACTATGAATGAATTTTCCCGAAAACTTTCCAAAAATAGCAACCCGGGACCACACGGGCACCCCCGAGGTCCCAAAATAAAAAATTTCAACACCAATGTTTTCTATATATATTATATGTCTTTTCTATTTTTTCGGATTTTTTGGGATTTTTGAAATTTTTGGGATTTTCCCCGTTTTACCCCTAAAATAGCAACCGGGACCACACGGGCACCCCCTAGGTCCAAAAATAAAAAATTCAACACCAATAATTTTTGGGATTTTTTTGAATTTTTGGGATTTTTTGGGATTTTTTTGAGATTTTTTGAATTTTTCCCTTATTTTTCCGTTTTTACCCCTATTTCCCTATTTTCGGAAAACAAAAATAATTTTTTGAAAAAAAAAAATCATGAAAATTAAGCTTAATGCCCATATAAGGTTTCCAACAAAAAAAACGGGGCATTATTATGACAAAAACTCAAGTTTTGAGCCATTATTATGTTACTGTCACTTGGGTGTTCACTAGGAAAATTTAGCTAATTCAAAATAAACCTCTATAGGGGGAGGGTGAGAGTGGAAGGATGGATGGTCAAGGTTGGCTTAAAACTCTCTTGTGGGCACCGTTGGGCACCGTTGGGCATGGTCGGCCCCCTACGACACCACACATGCCATGACATTAGACGGATTGAAAATTTTGGATCATTCGACGGATTTGACGCATAATTTTTGTCCGAGACCCGATTTGACGCGAAAAAATATTTTTTGAAAAAAAAAAAAAAAAAAATCAAAAAAATTCTAAAAAAATTCAAAAAAAAATATTTAAAAAATTTTTTTTGAAAAAAAATTTGTTGGCTCTAAGCAAGGGCACGACATGGCCCAAGCAAGGCAAGGTATGACCCAAAGAAAGGCAAGCAAGGGCACGACATGGCCCAAGCAAAGCAATGCATGACCCAAGAAAGGCAAGCAAGGGCACGACATGGCCCAAGCAAGGCAATCCATGACCCAAGAAAGGCAAGCAAGGGCACGACATGGCCCAAGCAAGGCAAGACATGACCCAAGAAAGAAAGGCAAGCAAGGGCACGACAGGCCCAAGCAAGGCAAAGCATGACCCAAGAAAGGCAAGCAAGGGCACGACATGGCCAAGAAAGGCAAGCAAGGGCACGACATGGCCCAAGCAAAGCAAGGCATGACCAAAGAAAGGCAAGCAAGGGCACGACATGGCCTAAGCAAGGCAAGGCATGACCAAGAAAGCCAAGCAAGGGCACGACATGACCCAAGCAAGGCAAGGCATGACCAAGAAGAAAGCCAGCAAGGGCACGACATGGCCCAAGCAAGGCAAGGCATGACCCAAGAAAGGTAAGCAAGGGCACGACATGGCCCAAGCAAGGCAAGGCATGACCCAAGAAAGGTAAGCAAGGGCACGACATGGCCCAAGCAAGGTAAGCATGACCCAAGAAAGGCAAGCAAGGGCACGACTTGGCCCAAGCAAGGCAAGGCATGACCCAAGAAAGGCAAGCAAGGGCACGGCATGGCCCAAGCAGGCAAGGCATGACCCAAGAAAGGTAAGCAAGGGCACGACATGGCCCAAGCAAGGTAAGCATGACCCAAGAAAGGTAAGCAAGGGCACGACATGGCCCAAGCAAGGCAAGGCATGACCCAAGAAAGGCAAGCAAGGGCACGACATGGCCCAAGCAAGGCAAGGCATGACCCAACAAAACGTAAGCAAGGGCACGACATGGCCCAAGCAAGGGAAGCATGACCCAAGAAAGGTAAGCAAGGGCACGACATGGCCCAAGCAAGGCAAGGCATGACCCAAGAAAGCTACGCAAGGGCACGACATGGCCCAAGCAAGGTAAGCATGACCCAAGAAAGGCAAGCAAGGGCACGACTTGGCCCAAGCAAGGCAAGGCATGACCCAAGAAAGGAAAGCAAGGGCACGACATGGCCCAAGCAAGGCAAGGCATGACCCAAGAAAGGTAAGCAAGGGCACGACATGGCCCAAGCAAGGCAAGGCATGACCCAAGAAAGGTAAGCAAGGGCACGACATGGCCCAAGCAAGGGAAGCATGACCCAAGAAAGGTAAGCAAGGGCACGACATGGCCCAAGCAAGGCAAGGCATGACCCAAGAAAGGTAAGCAAGGGCACGACATGGCCCAAGCAAGGTAAGCATGACCCAAAAAAGGTAAGCAAGGGCACGACATGGCCCAAGCAAGGCAAGGCATGACCCAAGAAAGGTAAGCAAGGGCACGACATGCCCAAGCAAGGTAAGCATGACCAAGAAAGGCAAGCAAGGGCACGACTTGGCCCAAGCAAGGCAAGGCATGACCCAAGAAAGGTAAGCAAAGGCACGACATGGCCCAAGCAAGGGAAGCATGACCCAAGAAAGGTAAGCAAGGGCACGACATGGCCCAAGCAAGGCAAGGCATGACCAAGAAAGGTAAGCAAGGGCACGACATGGCCCAAGCAAGGTAAGCATGACCCAAGAAAGGCAAGCAAGGGCACGACTTGGCCCAAGCAAGGCAAGGCATGACCCAAGAAAGGTAAGCAAGGGCACGACATGGCACAAGCAAGGCAAGCATGACCCAAGAAAGGTAAGCAAGGGCACGACATGGCCCAAGCAAGGAAGCATGACCCAAGAAAGGTAAGCAAGGGCACGACATGGCCCAAGCAAGGCAAGGCATGACCCAAGAAAGGCAAGCAAGGGCACGACATGGCCCAAGCAAGGCAAGGCATGACCCAAGAAAGGTAAGCAAGGGCACGACATGGCCCAAGCAAGGCAAGGCATGACCCAAGAAAGGTAAGCAAGGGCACGACATGGCCAAGCAAGGCAAGGCATGACCAAGAAAGGTAAGCAAGGGCACGACATGGCCCAAGCAAGGTAAGCATGACCCAAGAAAGGTAAGCAAGGGCACGACATGGCCCAAGCAAGGCAAGGCATGACCCAAGAAAGGTAAGCAAGGGCACGACATGGCCCAAGCAAGCAAGGCATGACCCAAGAAAGGTAAGCAAGGGCACGACATGGCCCAAGCAAGGCAAGGCATGACCCAAGAAAGGTAAGCAAGGGTACGACATGGCCCAAGCAAGGTAGCATGACTCAAGAAAGGTAAGCAAGGGCACGACATGGCCCAAGCAAGGCAAAACATGACCCAAGAAAGGTAAGCAAGGGCACGACATGGCCCAAGCAAGACAAGCATGACCCAAGAAAGGTAAGCAAGGGCACGACATGGCCCAAGCAAGGCAAGGCATGACCAAGAAAGGTAAGCAAGGGCACGACATGGCCCAAACAAGGTAAGCATGACCCAAGAAAGGTAAGCAAGGGCACGACATGGCCAGCAAGGCAAAGGCATGACCCAAGAAAGGTAAGCAAGGGCACGACATGGCCCAAGCAAGGCAAGGCATGACCCAAGAAAGGTAAGCAAGGGCACGACATGCCCAGCAAGGCAAGGCATGACCCAAGAAAGGTAAGCAAGGGCACGACAGGCCCAAGCAAGGTAAGGCATGACCAAGCAAGGAAGGCAGGACCCAAGCAAGGTAAGCATGACCCAAGCAAGGTAAGGCATGACCAAGAAAGGTAAGCAAGGGCACGACATGGCCCAAGCAAGGTAAGCATGACCCAAGAAAGGTAAGCAAGGGCACGACATGGCCCAAGCAAGGCAAGGCATGACCCAAGAAAGGTAAGCAAGGGCACGACATGGCCCAAGCAAGGTAAGCATGACCCAAGAAAGGTAAGCAAGGGCACGACATGGCCCAAGCAAGGCAAGGCATGACCCAAGAAAGGTAAGCAAGGGCACGACATGGCCCAAGCAAGGCAAGGCATGACCAAGAAAGGTAAGCAAGGGCACGACATGGCCCAAGCAAGGAAAGCATGACCCAAGAAAGGTAAGCAAGGGCACGACATGGCCCAAGCAAGGCAGGCATGACCCAAGAAAGGTAAGCAAGGGCACGACATGGCCAAGCAAGGTAAGCAAAGGCACGACAATGGCCAAGCAAGGCAAGGCATGACCAAGAAAGGTAAGCAAGGGCACGACATGGCCCAAGCAAGGCAAGGCATGACCAAGAAAGGTAAGCAAGGGCACGACATGCAAGAAGGTAAGCAAGGGCACGACATGGCCCAAGCAAGGCAAGGCATGACCCAAGAAAGGTAAGCAAGGGCACGACATGGCCCAAGCAAGGCAAGGCATGACCCAAGAAAGGTAAGCAAGGGCACGACATGGCCCAAGCAAGGCAAGGCATGACCCAAGAAAGGTAAGCAAGGGCACGACATGGCCCAAGCAAGGCAAGCATGACCCAAGAAAGGTAAGCAAGGGCACGACATGCCCAAGCAAGGCAAGGCATGACCCAAGAAAGGTAAGCAAGGGCACGACATGGCCCAAGCAAGGTAAGCATGACCCAAGAAAGGTAAGCAAGGGCACGACATGGCCCAAGCAAGGCAAGGCATGACCCAAGAAAGGTAAGCAAGGGCACGACATGGCCCAAGCAAGGGAAGCATGACCCAAGAAAGGTAAGCAAGGGACGACATGGCCCAAGAGGCAAGGCAGACCCAAGAAAGGAAGCAAGGGCAGAATGGCCCAAGAAAGGTAAGCAAGGGCACGACATGGCCCAAGCAAGGCAAGGCATGACCCAAGAAAGGTAAGCAAGGGCACGACATGCCCAAGCGGCAAGGCAGACCAAGAAAGGTAAGCAAGGGCAGACATGGCCCAAGCAAGGTAAGGCATGACCCAAGAAAGGTAAGCAAGGGCACGACATGGCCCAAGCAAGGTAAGCATGACCCAAGAAAGGTAAGCAAGGGCACGACATGGCCAAGCAAGGTAGGCATGACCCAAGAAAGGTAAGCAAGGGCACGACATGCCCAAGCAAGGAAGCAGACCCAAGAAAGGTAAGCAAGGGCACGACATGGCCAAGCAAGGCAAGGCATGACCAAGAAAGGTAAGCAAGGGCACGACATGGCCCAAGCAAGGTAAGCAAGGGCACGACATGGCCCAAGCAAGGCAAGGCATGACCCAAGAAAGGTAAGCAAGGGCACGACATGCCCAAGCAAGGCAAGGCATGACCCAAGAAAGGTAAGCAAGGGCACGACATGGCCCAAGCAAGGCAAGGCATGACCAAGAAAGGTAAGCAAGGGCACGACATGGCCCAAGCAAGGCAAGGCATGACCCAAGAAAGGTAAGCAAGGGCACGACATGGCCCAAGCAAGGGAAGCATGACCCAAGAAAGGTAAGCAAGGGCACGACATGGCCCAAGCAAGGCAAGGCATGACCCAAGAAAGGTAAGCAAGGGCACGACATGGCCCAAGCAAGGTAAGCATGACCCAAGAAAGGTAAGCAAGGGCACGACATGGCCCAAGCAAGGCAAGGCATGACCCAAGAAAGGTAAGCAAGGGCACGACATGGGCCAAGCAAGGTAAGCATGACCCAAGAAAGGCAAGCAAGGGCACGACTTGGCCAAGCAAGGCAAGGCATGACCCAAGAAAGGTAAGCAAGGGCACGACATGGCCCAAGCAAGGGAAGCATGACCCAAGAAAGGTAAGCAAGGGCACGACATGGCCCAAGCAAGGCAAGGCATGACCCAAGAAAGGTAAGCAAGGGCACGACATGGCCCAAGCAAGGTAAGCATGACCCAAGAAAGGCAAGCAAGGGCACGACTTGGCCCAAGCAAGGCAAGGCATGACCCAAGAAAGGTAAGCAAGGGCACGACATGGCCCAAGCAAGGCAAGGCATGACCCAAGAAAAGATAAGCAAGGGCACGACATGGCCCAAGCAAAGGAAGCATGAGCCAAGAAAGGTAAGCAAGGGCACGACATGGCCCAA
This sequence comes from Spinacia oleracea, assembly GCF_020520425.1. Lineage (NCBI taxonomy): Eukaryota > Viridiplantae > Streptophyta > Magnoliopsida > Caryophyllales > Amaranthaceae > Spinacia > Spinacia oleracea. The sequence goes on along the minus strand of NW_026614433.1, from coordinate 35,230 downwards.
GCAAGGCAAGGCATGACCCAAGAAAGGCAAGCAAGGGCACGACATGGCCAAGCAAGGCAAGGCATGACCCAAGAAAGGTAAGCAAGGGCACGACATGGCCCAAGCAAGGCAAGGCATGACCCAAGATAGGTAAGCAAGGGCACGACATGGCCAAGCAAGGCAAGGCATGACCAAGAAAGGTAAGCAAGGGCACGACATGGCCCAAACAAGGTAAGCATGACCCAAGAAAGGTAAGCAAGGGCACGACATGGCCCAAGCAAGGCAAGGCATGACCCAAGAAAGGTAAGCAAGGGCACGACATGGCCCAAGCAAGGCAAGGCATGACCCAAGATAGGTAAGCAAGGGCACGACATGGCCAAGCAAGGCAAGGCATGACCAAGAAAGGTAAGCAAGGGCACGACATGGCCCAAACAAGGTAAGCATGACCCAAGAAAGGTAAGCAAGGGCACGACATGGCCCAAGCAAGGCAAGGCATGACCCAAGAAAGGTAAGCAAGGGCACGACATGTCCCAAGCAAAGCAAGGCATGACCCAAGAAAGGTAAGCAAGGGCACGACATGGCCCAAGCAAGGCAAGGCATGACCCAAGAAAGGTAAGCAAGGGTACGACATGGCCCAAGCAAGGTAAGCATGACTCAAGAAAGGTAAGCAAGGGCACGACATGGCCCAAGCAAGGCAAACATGACCCAAGAAAGGTAAGCAAGGGCACGACATGGCCCAAGCAAGACAAGCATGACCCAAGAAAGGTAAGCAAGGGCACGACATGGCCCAAGCAAGGCAAGGCATGACCAAGAAAGGTAAGCAAGGGCACGACATGGCCCAAACAAGGTAAGCATGACCCAAGAAAGGTAAGCAAGGGCACGACATGGCCCAAGCAAGGCAAGGCATGACCCAAGAAAGGTAAGCAAGGGCACGACATGGCCCAAGCAAGGCAAGGCATGACCCAAGAAAGGTAAGCAAGGGCACGACATGGCCCAAGCAAGGCAAGGCATGACCAAGAAAGGTAAGCAAGGGCACGACATGGCCCAAGCAAGGTAAGGCATGACGAGTATTCGGGGGATGACGGTTGTGGAATGGCCCTACGACCACGGCCATAGTACCGATTGACCTGATTTTTCGTTGTTCAGAAAAAAAAATCCAACGATGCTTGAGGGAATTTTTTCGGCTCCGTAAAGTCGGGGGATGACGGTGGTGGATTTGGCCCGCATTACGCTAACGTCCCGACTGACCTCGTTTTTTCGTATGCCGCAATGTCCCGCGGTCGTCTCTCGGAGGGTTAGCGGAGGGGAGTTTGGGACTTGTCGACCGAATGCGGTCTGTTCTTGCGGGCAGCGGACCGAGCAGCCCACGAGCGCGGACTAAAATCTAGGTGACGTCATCCTTCGAACAAACCTCGTAGGTATTGTAGGGGAGCTTGGAATCCATGATCGGATGCGGTGTGTCTAGTGTGCGGCAACGGACCAAGAGCACACAAGAGCATACTAATCTCGCGTCGTTCCTTCGAGCAAACCTGAACGGGTACTATAGTCGAGGGGAGCTTGGGCCTCGATGACCGGATTCGAACTGTTCTGTGTGTGCGGGCAGAGGACCAAGCGCACACTAGAGAGCGACTAATCTCGTCGTCGATCTTGAACAACCTCTTGGCCCTTTTGGCTTTAGTGTGCTAATGTTTCCGAACCTCGATGCGGACCGTCCCGATGCGGGCGATATCAAGCGGCAGTGTGGGTGCAGTCCAATTCTAGTCGACGTTGTGTTAGCTAACCTTAGCCAGTGTTGTCCCGCCTCGATTTGTTTGTTTCTTTGCACTTCACGTCAACGGTGCTAGTCGGGGGCATCTAGCCCATCCTTGCGGCCACTTTGTGGTCGTGGGATGCAAGCTCGTTGTTTCTTGGCCAAGCGTACGCTACGCGTGTGAGTGTGTTTGGTTTTTTTAGCTGGCGGGCTCCGTGAACCGCACGCCGATAAACCTCTTCAGTGTTTGCTCCAAGTGCTATACAGGCCCTTGGGCGCGTGATGGTTTTCTGTGTTGCATTCCTAACGTCGCAATTGACAGGACCAAGGGCATGGCATCCATAAGCACGCAAGGAAAGGCATGGCCCAAGGCACAACAATCGGACCCAAGGCATGGCCCAAGGCAAAACGTCGGACCACATGCACAATAATGACCACTATGAATGAATTTTCCCGAAAACTTTCCAAAAATAGCAACCGGGAACACACGGGCACCCCCGAGGTCCCAAAATAAAAAATTTCACACCAATGTTTTCTATATATATTTATATGTCTTTTCCTATTTTTTCGGATTTTTTGGGATTTTTTTGAATTTTTTGGGATTTTCCCCGTTTTACCCCTAAAATAGCAACCGGGACCACACGGGCACCCCCCTAGGTCCAAAAATAAAAAATTTCAACACCAATAATTTTTGGGATTTTTTTTGAATTTTTTGGGATTTTTTGGGATTTTTTGAGATTTTTTTGAATTTTCCCTTATTTTTCCGTTTTTACCCCTATTTTCCCTATTTCGGAAAACAAAAATAATTTTTTTGAAAAAAAAAAAATCATGAAAATTAAGCTTAATGCCCATATAAGGTTTTCCAACAAAAAAAACGGGGCATTATTATGACAAAAACTCAAGTTTTGAGCCATTATTATGTTACTGTCACTTGGGTGTTCACTAGGAAAATTTAGCTAATTCAAAATAAACCTCTATAGGGGGAGGGTGAGAGTGGAAGGATGGATGGTCAAGGTTGGCTTAAAACTCTTGTGGGCACCGTTGGGCACCGTTGGGCATGGTCGGCCCCCTACGACACCACACATGCCCATGACATTAGACGGATTGAAAATTTTGGATCATTCGACGGATTTGACGCATAATTTTTTGTCCGAGACCCGATTTGACGCGAAAAAAAATATTTTTTGAAAAAAAAAAAAAAAAATCAAAAAAATTCTAAAAAAATTCAAAAAAAATATTTTAAAAAATTTTTTTTGAAAAAAAATTTGTTGGCTCTAAGCAAGGGCACGACATGGCCCAAGCAAGGCAAGGTATGACCCAAGAAAGGCAAGCAAGGGCACGACATGGCCCAAGCAAAGCAATGCATGACCCAAGAAAGGCAAGCAAGGGCACGACATGGCCCAAGCAAGGCAATCCATGACCCAAGAAAGGCAAGCAAGGGCACGACATGGCCCAAGCAAGGCAAGACATGACCCAAGAAAGGCAAGCAAGGGCACGACATGGCCCAAGCAAGGCAAAGCATGACCCAAGAAAGGCAAGCAAGGGCACGACATGGCCCAAGAAAGGCAAGCAAGGGCACGACATGGCCCAAGCAAAGCAAGGCATGACCAAAGAAAGGCAAGCAAGGGCACGACATGGCCTAAGCAAGGCAAGGCATGACCCAAGAAAGCCAAGCAAGGGCACGACATGACCCAAGCAAGGCAAGGCATGACCCAAGAAAGCCAAGCAAGGGCACGACATGGCCCAAGCAAGGCAAGGCATGACCCAAGAAAGGTAAGCAAGGGCACGACATGGCCCAAGCAAGGCAAGGCATGACCCAAGAAAGGTAAGCAAGGGCACGACATGGCCCAAGCAAGGTAAGCATGACCCAAGAAAGGCAAGCAAGGGCACGACTTGGCCCAAGCAAGGCAAGGCATGACCCAAGAAAGGCAAGCAAGGGCACGGCATGGCCCAAGCAGGCAAGGCATGACCCAAGAAAGGTAAGCAAGGGCACGACATGGCCCAAGCAAGGTAAGCATGACCCAAGAAAGGTAAGCAAGGGCACGACATGGCCCAAGCAAGGCAAGGCATGACCCAAGAAAGGCAAGCAAGGGCACGACATGGCCCAAGCAAGGCAAGGCATGACCCAACAAAACGTAAGCAAGGGCACGACATGGCCCAAGCAAGGGAAGCATGACCCAAGAAAGGTAAGCAAGGGCACGACATGGCCCAAGCAAGGCAAGGCATGACCCAAGAAAGCTAGCAAGGGCACGACATGGCCCAAGCAAGGTAAGCATGACCCAAGAAAGGCAAGCAAGGGCACGACTGGCCCAAGCAAGGCAAGGCATGACCCAAGAAAGGAAAGCAAGGGCACGACATGGCCCAAGCAAGGCAAGCATGACCAAGAAAGCAAGAAAGGTAAGCAAGGGCACGACATGGCCCAAGCAAGGCAAGGCATGACCCAAGAAAGGTAAGCAAGGGCACGACATGGCCCAAGCAAGGAAGCATGACCCAAGAAAGGTAAGCAAGGGCACGACATGGCCCAAGCAAGGCAAGGCATGACCCAAGAAAGGTAAGCAAGGGCACGACATGGCCCAAGCAAGGTAAGCATGACCAAAAAAGGTAAGCAAGGGCACGACATGGCCCAAGCAAGGCAAGGCATGACCCAAGAAAGGTAAGCAAGGGCACGACATGGCCCAAGCAAGGTAAGCATGACCCAAGAAAGGCAAGCAAGGGCACGACTTGGCCCAAGCAAGGCAAGGCATGACCCAAGAAAGGTAAGCAAAGGCACGACATGGCCCAAGCAAGGGAAGCATGACCCAAGAAAGGTAAGCAAGGGCACGACATGGCCAAGCAAGGCAAGGCATGACCCAAGAAAGGTAAGCAAGGGCACGACATGGCCCAAGCAAGGTAAGCATGACCCAAGAAAGGCAAGCAAGGGCACGACATGGCCCAAGCAAGGCAAGGCATGACCCAAGAAAGGTAAGCAAGGGCACGACATGGCACAAGCAAGGCAAGGCATGACCCAAGAAAGGTAAGCAAGGGCACGACATGGCCCAAGCAAAGGAAGCATGACCCAAGAAAGGTAAGCAAGGGCACGACACAGGGCCAAGCAAGGCAAGGCATGACCCAAGAAAGGGCAAGCAAGGGCACGACATGGCCCAAGCAAGGCAAGGCATGACCCAAGAAAGGTAAGCAAGGGCACGACATGGCCCAAGCAAGGCAAGCATGACCCAAGATAGGTAAGCAAGGGCACGACATGGCCAAGCAAGGCAAGGCATGACCAAGAAAGGTAAGCAAGGGCACGACATGGCCCAAACAAGGTAAGCATGACCCAAGAAAGGTAAGCAAGGGCACGACATGGCCCAAGCAAGGCAAGGCATGACCCAAGAAAGGTAAGCAAGGGCACGACATGTCCCAAGCAAAGCAAGGCATGACCCAAGAAAGGTAAGCAAGGGCACGACATGGCCCAAGCAAGGCAAGGCATGACCCAAGAAAGGTAAGCAAGGGTACGACATGGCCCAAGCAAGGTAAGCATGACTCAAGAAAGGTAAGCAAGGGCACGACATGGCCCAAGCAAGGCAACATGACCCAAGAAAGGTAAGCAAGGGCACGACATGGCCCAAGCAAGACAAGCATGACCCAAGAAAGGTAAGCAAGGGCACGACATGGCCCAAGCAAGGCAAGGCATGACCAAGAAAGGTAAGCAAGGGCACGACATGGCCCAAACAAGGTAAGCATGACCCAAGAAAGGTAAGCAAGGGCACGACATGGCCCAAGCAAGGCAAGGCATGACCCAAGAAAGGTAAGCAAGGGCACGACATGGCCCAAGCAAGGCAAGGCATGACCCAAGAAAGGTAAGCAAGGGCACGACATGGCCCAAGCAAGGCAAGGCATGACCCAAGAAAGGTAAGCAAGGGCACGACATGGCCCAAGCAAGGTAAGGCATGACCCAAGCAAGGTAAGGCATGCAAGCAAGCCCAAGCAAGGTAAGGCATGACCCAAGAAAGGTAAGCAAGGGCACGACATGGCCCAAGCAAGGTAAGCATGACCCAAGAAAGGTAAGCAAGGGCACGACATGGCCCAAACAAGGTAAGCAAGACCCAAGAAAGGTAAGCAAGGGCAGGACATGGCCCAAGCAAGGCAAGGCATGACCCAAGAAAGGTAAGCAAGGGCACGACATGGCCCAAGCAAGGTAAGCAAGGGCACGACATGGCCCAAGCAAGGCAAGGCATGACCAAAGAAAGGTAAGCAAGGGCACGACATCCCAAGCAAGGCAAGGCATGACCCAAGAAAGGTAAGCAAGGGCACGACATGGCCCAAGCAAGGCAAGGCATGACCCAAGAAAGGTAAGCAAGGGCACGACATGGCCCAAGCAAGGCAAGGCATGACCCAAGAAAGGTAAGCAAGGGCACGACATGGCCCAAGCAAGGGAAGCATGACCCAAGAAAGGTAAGCAAGGGCACGACATGGCCCAAGCAAGGCAAGGCATGACCCAAGAAAGGTAAGCAAGGGCACGACATGGCCCAAGCAAGGTAAGCATGACCCAAGAAAGGTAAGCAAGGGCACGACATGGCCCAAGCAAGGCAAGGCATGACCCAAGAAAGGTAAGCAAGGGCACGACATGGCCCAAGCAAGGTAAGCATGACCCAAGAAAGGCAAGCAAGGGCACGACTTGGCCAAGCAAGGCAAGGCATGACCCAAGAAAGGTAAGCAAGGGCAACGACATGGCCCAAGCAAGGGAAGCATGACCAAGAAAGGTAAGCAAGGGCACGACATGGCCCAAGCAAGGCAAGGCATGACCCAAGAAAGGTAAGCAAGGGCACGACATGGCCCAAGCAAGGTAAGCATGACCCAAGAAAGGCAAGCAAGGGCACGACTTGGCCCAAGCAAGGCAAGGCATGACCCAAGAAAGGTAAGCAAGGGCACGACATGGCCCAAGCAAGGCAAGGCATGACCCAAGAAAGATAAGCAAGGGCACGACATGGCCAAGCAAGGAAGCATGAGCCAAGAAAGGTAAGCAAGGGCACGACATGGCCCAAGCAAGGCAAGGCATGACCCAAGAAAGGCAAGCAAGGGCACGACATGGCCCAAGCAAGGCAAGGCATGACCCAAGAAAGGTAAGCAAGGGCACGACATGGCCCAAGCAAGGCAAGGCATGACCCAAGATAGGTAAGCAAGGGCACGACATGGCCAAGCAAGGCAAGGCATGACCAAGAAAGGTAAGCAAGGGCACGACATGGCCCAAACAAGGTAAGCATGACCCAAGAAAGGTAAGCAAGGGCACGACATGGCCCAAGCAAGGCAAGGCATGACCCAAGAAAGGTAAGCAAGGGCACGACATGGCCCAAGCAAGGCAAGGCATGACCCAAGATAGGTAAGCAAGGGCACGACATGGCCAAGCAAGGCAAGGCATGACCAAGAAAGGTAAGCAAGGGCACGACATGGCCCAAACAAGGTAAGCATGACCCAAGAAAGGTAAGCAAGGGCACGACATGGCCCAAGCAAGGCAAGGCATGACCCAAGAAAGGTAAGCAAGGGCACGACATGTCCCAAGCAAAGCAAGGCATGACCCAAGAAAGGTAAGCAAGGGCACGACATGGCCCAAGCAAGGCAAGGCATGACCCAAGAAAGGTAAGCAAGGGTACGACATGGCCCAAGCAAGGTAAGCATGACTCAAGAAAGGTAAGCAAGGGCACGACATGGCCCAAGCAAGGCAAACATGACCCAAGAAAGGTAAGCAAGGGCACGACATGGCCCAAGCAAGACAAGCATGACCCAAGAAAGGTAAGCAAGGGCACGACATGGCCCAAGCAAGGCAAGGCATGACCAAGAAAGGTAAGCAAGGGCACGACATGGCCCAAACAAGGTAAGCATGACCAAGAAAGGTAAGCAAGGGCACGACATGGCCCAAGCAAGGCAAGGCATGACCCAAGAAAGGTAAGCAAGGGCACGACATGGCCCAAGCAAGGCAAGGCATGACCCAAGAAAGGTAAGCAAGGGCACGACATGGCCCAAGCAAGGCAAGGCATGACCCAAGAAAGGTAAGCAAGGGCACGACATGCCCAAGCAAGGTAAGCATGACGGAAGTGACGGAGTATTTCGGGGGATGACGGTTGTGGAATTGGCCTACGACACGGCCATAGTACCGACTTGACCTTGAGTTTTCGTTGTTCAGAAAAAAAAATCCAACGATGCATTGAGGGAATTTTTCGGCTCCGTAAAGTCGGGGGATGACGGTGGTGGATTTGGCCCGCAATACGGCTAACGTCCCGACTTGACCTCGTTTTTCGTATGCCGCAATGGTCCCGCGGTCGTCTCTCGGATGGGTTAGCGGAGGGGAGTTTGGGACTTGTCGACCGGATGCGGTCTGTTCTTGCGGGCAGCGGACCGAGCAGCCCACGAGCGCGGACTAAAATCTAGTTGACGTCATCCTTCGAACAAACCTCGTAGGTATTGTAGGGGAGCTTGGGAATCCATGATCGGATGCGGTGTGTTCTAGTGTGCGGGCAACGGACCAAGAAGCACAAGAGCATACTAAATCTCGTCGTCGTTCCTTCGAGCAAACCTGGAACGGGTACTATAGTCGAGGGGAGCTTGGGCCTCGATGACCGGATTCGAACTGTTCTTGTGTGCGGGCAGAGGACCAAGCAGCACACTAGAGAGCGGACTAAATCTCGTCGTCGATCTTTGAACAAACCTCTTGTCCCTTTTGGCTTTAGTGTGCTAATGTTTCCGAAACTCGATGCGGACCGTTCCCGGATGCGGGCGATATCAAGCGGCATGTGGGTGCAGTCCAATTCTAGTCGACGTTGTGTTAGCTAACCTTAGCCAGTGTTGTCCCGCCTCGATTTGTTTGTTTCTTTCACGTCAAACGGTGCTAGTCGGGGGACATCTAGCCCATCCTTGCGGCCACTTTGTGGTCGTGGGATGCAAGCTCGTTGTTTCTTGGCCAAGCGGTACGCTACGCGTGTGAGTGGTGTTTGGTTTTTTTAGCTGGCGGGCTCCGTGAACCGCACGCCGATAAACCTCTTCAGTGTTTGCTCCAAGTGCTATACAGGCCTTGGGCGAGTGATGGTTTTCTGTGTTGCATTCCTAACGATCGCATTGACATGGACCAAGGGCATGGCATCCATAAGCACGCAAGGGAAAGGCATGGCCCAAGGCACAACAATCGGACCCAAGGCATGGCCCAAGGCAAAACGATCGGACCACATGCACAATAATGACCACTATGAATGAATTTTCCCGAAAACTTTCCAAAAATAGCAACCGGGACCACACGGGCACCCCCCGAGGTCCCAAAATAAAAAATTTCAACACCAATGTTTTATATATATTTATATGTCTTTTCCTATTTTTCGGATTTTTTGGGATTTTTTTGAATTTTTGGGATTTTCCCGTTTTTACCCCTAAAATAGCAACCCGGGACCACACGGGCACCCCCCTAGGTCCAAAAATAAAAAATTTCAACACCAATAATTTTTGGGATTTTTTGAATTTTTTGGGATTTTTTGGGATTTTTTTGAGATTTTTTTGAATTTTTCCCTTATTTTTCCCGTTTTTACCCTTTTCCCTATTTTCGGAAAACAAAAAAAATTTTTTGAAAAAAAAAAATCATGAAAATTAAGCTTAATGCCCATATAAGGTTTTCCAACAAAAAAAAACGGGGCATTATTATGACAAAAACTCAAGTTTTGAGCCATTATTATGTTACTGTCACTTGGGTGTTCACTAGGAAAATTTAGCTAATTCAAAATAAACCTCTATAGGGGGAGGGTGAGAGTGGAAGGATGGATGGTCAAGGTTGGCTTAAAACTCTCTTGTGGGCACCGTTGGGCACCGTTGGGCATGGTCGGCCCCCTACGACACCACACATGCCCATGACATTAGACGGATTGAAAATTTTGGATCATTCGACGGATTTGACGCATAATTTTTGTCCGAGACCCGATTTGACGCGAAGAAAAAATATTTTTTGAAAAAAAAAAAAAAAAATCAAAAAAATTCTAAAAAAATTCAAAAAAAATATTTTAAAAAATTTTTTTGAAAAAAAATTTGTTGGCTCTAAGCAAGGGCACGACATGGCCCAAGCAAGGCAAGGTATGACCCAAGAAAGGCAAGCAAGGGCACGACATGGCCCAAGCAAGCAATGCATGACCAAAGAAAGGCAAGCAAGGGCACGACATGGCCCAAGCAAGGCAATCATGACCCAAGAAAGGCAAGCAAGGGCACGACATGGCCCAAGCAAGGCAAGACATGACCCAAGAAAGGCAAGCAAGGGCACGACATGGCCCAAGCAAGGCAAAGCATGACCCAAGAAAGGCAAGCAAGGGCACGACATGGCCCAAGAAAGGCAAGCAAGGGCACGACATGGCCCAAGCAAAGCAAGGCATGACCAAAGAAAGGCAAGCAAGGGCACGACATGGCCTAAGCAAGGCAAGGCATGACCCAAGAAAGCCAAGCAAGGGCACGACATGACCCAAGCAAGGCAAGGCATGACCCAAGAAAGCAAGCAAGGGCACGACATGGCCAAGCAAGGCAAGGCATGACCCAAGAAAGGTAAGCAAGGGCACGACATGGCCCAAGCAAGGCAAGGCATGACCCAAGAAAGGTAAGCAAGGGCACGACATGGCCAAGCAAGGCAAAGCATGACCAAGAAAGGCAAGCAAGGGCCGACCCATGGCCCAAGAAAGGCAAGCAAGGGCACGACATGGCCCAAGCAAGGCAAGGCATGACCCAAGAAAGGTAAGCAAGGGCACGACATGGCCCAAGCAAGGCAAGCATGACCCAAGAAAGGTAAGCAAGGGCACGACATGGCCCAAGCAAGGCAAGGCATGACCCAAGAAAGGTAAGCAAGGGCACGACATGGCCCAAGCAAGGCAAGGCATGACCCAAGAAAGGTAAGCAAGGGCACGACATGGCCCAAGCAAGGCAAGGCATGACCCAAGAAAGGTAAGCAAGGGCACGACATGGCCAAGCAAGGAAGCATGACCCAAGAAAGGCAAGCAAGGGCACGACATGGCCCAAGCAAGGCAAGGCATGACCCAAGAAAGGTAAGCAAGGGCACGACATGGCCCAAGCAAGGCAAGGCATGACCCAAGAAAGGTAAGCAAGGGCACGACATGGCCCAAGCAAGGAAGGTGACCCAAGAAAGGTAAGCAAGGGCACGACATGGCCAAAAGCAAGGCAAGGATGACCCAAGAAGAAAGGCAAGCAAGGGCACGACATGGCCCAAGCAAGGCAAGGCATGACCCAAGAAAGGTAAGCAAGGGCACGACATGGCCCAAGCAAGGGAAGCATGACCCAAGAAAGGTAAGCAAGGGCACGACATGGCCCAAGCAAGGCAAGGCATGACCCAAGAAAGGTAAGCAAGGGCACGACATGGCCCAAGCAAGGTAAGCATGACCCAAGAAAGGTAAGCAAGGGCACGACATGGCCAAGCAAGGCAAGCATGACCCAAGAAAGGTAAGCAAGGGCACGACATGGCCCAAGCAAGGCAAGGCATGACCCAAGAAAGGTAAGCAAGGGCACGACATGGCCCAAGCAAGGCAAGGCATGACCCAAGAAAGGTAAGCAAGGGCACGACATGGCCAAGCAAGGCAAGCATGACCCAAGAAAGGTAAGCAAGGGCACGACATGGCCAAGCAAGGCAAGGCATGACCCAAGAAAGGTAAGCAAGGGCACGACATGGCCCAAGCAAGGCAAGCATGACCCAAGAAAGGTAAGCAAGGGCACGACATGGCCCAAGCAAGGCAAGGCATGACCCAAGAAAGGTAAGCAAGGGCACGACATGCCCAAGCAAGGCAAGCATGACCAAGAAAGGTAAGCAAGGGCACGACATGGCCCAAGCAAGGCAAGCATGACCCAAGAAAGGTAAGCAAGGGCACGACATGGCCCAAGCAAGGCAAGGCATGACCAAGAAAGGTAAGCAAGGGCACGACATGGCCCAAGCAAGGCAAGGCATGACCCAAGAAAGGTAAGCAAGGGCACGACATGGCCCAAGCAAGGCAAGGCATGACCAAGAAAGAAAGGTAAGCAAGGGCACGACATGGCCCAAGCAAGGAAGGCATGACCCAAGAAAGGTAAGCAAGGGCACGACATGGCCCAAGCAAGGCAAGCATGACCCAAGAAAGGTAAGCAAGGGCACGACATGGCCCAAGCAAGGCAAGCATGACCCAAGAAAGGTAAGCAAGGGCACGACATGGCCCAAGCAAGGCAAGGCATGACCAAGAAAGGTAAGCAAGGGCACGACAGCCCAAACAAGGTAAGCATGACCCAAGAAAGGTAAGCAAGGGCACGACATGGCCACAAGCAAGGCAAGGCATGACCCAAGAAAGGTAAGCAAGGGCACGACATGGCCCAAGCAAGGCAAGGCATGACCCAAGAAAGGTAAGCAAGGGCACGACATGGCCAAGCAAGGCAAGGCATGACCCAAGAAAGGTAAGCAAGGGCACGACATGGCCAAGCAAGGTAAGGCATGACCCAAGCAAGGTAAGGCAGACCCAAGCAAGGGTAAGCATGACCCAAGCAAGGTAAGGCATGACCCAAGAAAGGTAAGCAAGGGCACGACATGGCCCAAGCAAGGTAAGCATGACCCAAGAAAGGTAAGCAAGGGCACGACATGGCCCAACAAGGTAAGCATGACCCAAGAAAGGTAAGCAAGGGCAGGACATGGCCCAAGCAAGGCAAGGCATGACCCAAGAAAGGTAAGCAAGGGCACGACATGGCCCAAGCAAGGTAAGCAAGGGCACGACATGGCCCAAGCAAGGCAGGGCGACCAAAAAATGACCAACCCAAGAAAGGTAAGCAAGGGCACGACATGGCCCAAGCAAGGCAAGGCATGACCCAAGAAAGGTAAGCAAGGGCACGACATGGCCCAAGCAAGGCAAGGCATGACCCAAGAAAGGTAAGCAAGGGCACGACATGGCCCAAGCAAGGCAAGGCATGACCCAAGAAAGGTAAGCAAGGGCACGACATGGCCCAAGCAAGGAAGCATGACCCAAGAAAGGTAAGCAAGGGCACGACATGGCCAAGCAAGGCAAGGCATGACCCAAGAAAGGTAAGCAAGGGCACGACATGGCCCAAGCAAGGTAAGCATGACCCAAGAAAGGTAAGCAAGGGCACGACATGGCCCAAGCAAGGCAAGGCATGACCCAAGAAAGGTAAGCAAGGGCACGACATGGCCCAAGCAAGGTAAGCATGACCCAAGAAAGGAAGCAAGGGCACGACATGGCCCAAGCAAGGAAGGCATGACCCAAGAAAGGTAAGCAAGGGCACGACATGGCCCAAGCAAGGGAAGCATGACCCAAGAAAGGTAAGCAAGGGCACGACATGGCCCAAGCAAGGCAAGGCATGACCCAAGAAAGGTAAGCAAGGGCACGACATGGCCCAAGCAAGGTAAGCATGACCCAAGAAAGGCAAGCAAGGGCACGACTTGGCCCAAGCAAGGCAAGGCATGACCCAAGAAAGGTAAGCAAGGGCACGACATGGCCCAAGCAAGGCAAGGCATGACCCAAGAAAGGTAAGCAAGGGCACGACATGGCCCAAGCAAAGGAAGCATGAGCCAAGAAAGGTAAGCAAGGGCACGACATGGCCCAAGCAAGGCAAGGCATGACCCAAGAAAGGCAAGCAAGGGCACGACATGGCCCAAGCAAGGCAAGGCATGACCCAAGAAAGGTAAGCAAGGGCACGACATGGCCCAAGCAAGGCAAGGCATGACCCAAGAAAGGTAAGCAAGGGCACGACATGGCCAAGCAAGGCAAGGCATGACCAAGAAAGGTAAGCAAGGGCACGACATGGCCAAAAAAGGTAAGCATGACCCAAGAAAGGTAAGCAAGGGCACGACATGGCCCAAGCAAGGCAAGGCATGACCCAAGAAAGGTAAGCAAGGGCACGACATGGCCCAAGCAAGGCAAGGCATGACCCAAGATAGGTAAGCAAGGGCACGACATGGCCAAGCAAGGCAAGGCATGACCAAGAAAGGTAAGCAAGGGCACGACATGGCCCAAACAAGGTAAGCATGACCCAAGAAAGGTAAGCAAGGGCACGACATGGCCCAAGCAAGGCAAGGCATGACCCAAGAAAGGTAAGCAAGGGCACGACATGTCCAAGCAAAGCAAGGCATGACCCAAGAAAGGTAAGCAAGGGCACGACATGGCCCAAGCAAGGCAAGGCATGACCCAAGAAAGGTAAGCAAGGGTACGACATGGCCAAGCAAGGTAAGCATGACTCAAGAAAGGTAAGCAAGGGCACGACATGGCCCAAGCAAGGCAAACATGACCAAGAAAGGTAAGCAAGGGGCACGACATGGCCCAAGCAAGACAAGCATGACCCAAGAAAGGTAAGCAAGGGCACGACATGGCCCAAGCAAGGCAAGGCATGACCAAGAAAGGTAAGCAAGGGCACGACATGGCCCAACAAGGTAAGCATGACCCAAGAAAGGTAAGCAAGGGCACGACATGGCCCAAGCAAGGCAAGGCATGACCCAAGAAAGGTAAGCAAGGGCACGACATGGCCAAGCAAGGCAAGGCATGACCCAAGAAAGGTAAGCAAGGGCACGACATGGCCCAAGCAAGGCAAGGCATGACCCAAGAAAGGTAAGCAAGGGCACGACATGGCCCAAGCAAGGTAAGGCATGACGGAGTATTTCGGGGGATGACGGTTGTGGAATTGGCCTACGACACGGCCATAGTACCGACTTGACCTTGAGTTTTCGTTGTTCAGAAAAAAAAATCCAACGATGCATTGAGGGAATTTTCGGCTCCGTAAAGTCGGGGGATGACGGTGGTGGATTTGGCCCGCAATACGGCTAACGTCCCGACTTGACCTCGTTTTTCGTATGCCGCAATGGTCCCGCGGTCGTCTCTCGGATGGGTTAGCGGAGGGGAGTTTGGGACTTGTCGACCGGATGCGGTCTGTTCTTGGGCAGCGGACCGAGCAGCCCACGAGCGCGGACTAAAATCTAGTTGACGTCATCCTTCGAACAAACCTCGTAGGTATTGTAGGGGAGCTTGGGAATCCATGATCGGATGCGGTGTGTTCTAGTGTGCGGGCAACGGACCAAGAAGCACACAAGAGCATACTAAATCTCGTCGTCGTTCCTTCGAGCAAACCTGGAACGGGTACTATAGTCGAGGGGAGCTTGGGCCTCGATGACCGGATTCGAAATGTTCTTGTGTGCGGGCAGAGGACCAAGCAGCACACTAGAGAGCGGACTAAATCTCGTCGTCGATCTTTGAACAAACCTCTTGTCCCTTTGGCTTTAGTGTGCTAATGTTTCCGAAACTCGATGCGGACCGTTCCCGGATGCGGGCGATATCAAGCGGCATGTGGGTGCAGTCCAATTCTAGTCGACGTTGTGTTAGCTACCTTAGCCAGTGTTGTCCCGCCTCGATTTGTTTGTTTCTTTCACGTCAAACGGTGCTAGTCGGGGGACATCTAGCCCATCCTTGCGGCCACTTTGTGGTCGTGGGATGCAAGCTCGTTGTTTCTTGGCCAAGCGGTACGCTACGCGTGTGAGTGGTGTTTGTTTTTTTAGCTGGCGGGCTCCGTGAACCGCACGCCGATAACCTCTTCAGTGTTTGCTCCAAGTGCTATACAGGCCTTGGGCGAGTGATGGTTTCTGTGTTGCATTCCTAACGATCGCATTGACATGGACCAAGGGCATGGCATCCATAAGCACGCAAGGGAAAGGCATGGCCCAAGGCACAACAATCGGACCCAAGGCATGGCCAAGGCAAAACGATCGGACCACATGCACAATAATGACCACTATGAATGAATTTTCCCGAAAACTTTCCAAAAATAGCAAACCGGGACCACACGGGCACCCCCCGAGGTCCCAAAATAAAAAATTTCAACACCAATGTTCTATATATATTTATATGTCTTTTCTATTTTTCGGATTTTTGGGATTTTTTTGAATTTTTGGGATTTTCCCCGTTTTTACCCCTAAAATAGCAACCCGGGACCACACGGGCACCCCCCTAGGTCCAAAATAAAAAATTTCAACACCAATAATTTTTTGGGATTTTTTTGATTTTTTGGGATTTTTTGGGATTTTTTGAGATTTTTTTGAATTTTTCCCTTATTTTTCCCGTTTTTACCCCTATTTCCCTATTTTCGGAAAACAAAAATAATTTTTTTGAAAAAAAAAATCATGAAAATTAAGCTTAATGCCCATATAAGGTTTTCCAACAAAAAAAACGGGGCATTATTATGACAAAAACTCAAGTTTTGAGCCATTATTATGTACTGTCACTTGGGTGTTCACTAGGAAAATTAGCTAATTCAAAATAAACCTCTATAGGGGGAGGGTGAGAGTGGAAGGATGGATGGTCAAGGTTGGCTTAAAACTCTCTTGTGGGCACCGTTGGGCACGTTGGGCATGGTCGGCCCCCCTACGACACCACACACATGCCCATGACATTAGACGGATTGAAAATTTTGGATCATTCGACGGATTTGACGCATATTTTTTGTCCGAGACCCGATTTGACGCGAAAAAAATATTTTTTGAAAAAAAAAAAAAAAAAATCAAAAAAATTCTAAAAAAAATTCAAAAAAAATATTTTAAAAATTTTTTTTTGAAAAAAAAATTTGTTGGCTCTAAGCAAGGGCACGACATGGCCCAAGCAAGGCAAGGTATGACCCAAGAAAGGCAAGCAAGGGCACGACATGGCCCAAGCAAGCAATGCATGACCCAAGAAAGGCAAGCAAGGGCACGACATGGCCCAAGCAAGGCAATCCATGACCCAAGAAAAGAAAGGCAAGCAAGGGCACGACATGGCCCAAGCAAGGCAAGACATGACCCAAGAAAGGCAAGCAAGGGCACGACATGGCCCAAGCAAGGCAAAGCATGACCAAGAAAGGCAAGCAAGGGCACGACATGGCAAAAAAGAAAGGCAAGCAAGGGCACGACATGGCCCAAGCAAAGCAAGGCATGACCAAAGAAAGGCAAGCAAGGGCACGACATGGCCTAAGCAAGGCAAGGCATGACCCAAGAAAGCCAAGCAAGGGCACGACATGACCCAAGCAAGGCAAGGCATGACCCAAGAAAGCCAAGCAAGGGCACGACATGGCCCAAGCAAGGCAAGGCATGACCCAAGAAAGGTAAGCAAGGGCACGACATGGCCAAGCAAGGCAAGGCATGACCCAAGAAAGGTAAGCAAGGGCACGACATGGCCCAAGCAAGGTAAGCATGACCCAAGAAAGGCAAGCAAGGGCACGACTTGGCCCAAGCAAGGCAAGGCATGACCCAAGAAAGGCAAGCAAGGGCACGGCATGGCCCAAGCAGGCAAGGCATGACCCAAGAAAGGTAAGCAAGGGCACGACATGGCCAAGCAAGGTAAGCATGACCCAAGAAAGGTAAGCAAGGGCACGACATGGCCCAAGCAAGGCAAGGCATGACCCAAGAAAGGCAAGCAAGGGCACGACATGGCCCAAGCAAGGCAAGGCATGACCAACAAAAACGTAAGCAAGGGCACGACATGGCCCAAGCAAGGAAGCATGACCCAAGAAAGGTAAGCAAGGGCACGACATGGCCCAAGCAAGGCAAGGCATGACCCAAGAAAGCTACGCAAGGGCACGACATGGCCCAAGCAAGGTAAGCATGACCCAAGAAAGGCAAGCAAGGGCACGACTTGGCCCAAGCAAGGCAAGGCATGACCCAAGAAAGGAAAGCAAGGGCACGACATGGCCCAAGCAAGGCAAGGCATGACCCAAGAAAGGTAAGCAAGGGCACGACATGGCCCAAGCAAGGCAAGGCATGACCCAAGAAAGGTAAGCAAGGGCACGACATGGCCCAAGCAAGGGAAGCATGACCCAAGAAAGGTAAGCAAGGGCACGACATGGCCCAAGCAAGGCAAGGCATGACCCAAGAAAGGTAAGCAAGGGCACGACATGGCCCAAGCAAGGTAAGCATGACCCAAAAAAGGTAAGCAAGGGCACGACATGGCCCAAGCAAGGCAAGGCATGACCCAAGAAAGGTAAGCAAGGGCACGACATGGCCCAAGCAAGGTAAGCATGACCCAAGAAAGGCAAGCAAGGGCACGACTGGCCCAAGCAAGGCAAGGCATGACCCAAGAAAGGTAAGCAAGGGCACGACATGGCCCAAGCAAGGAAGCATGACCCAAGAAAGGTAAGCAAGGGCACGACATGGCCCAAGCAAGGCAAGGCATGACCCAAGAAAGGTAAGCAAGGGCACGACATGGCCCAAGCAAGGTAGCATGACCCAAGAAAGGCAAGCAAGGGCACGACATGGCCAAGCAAGGCAAGGCATGACCCAAGAAAGGTAAGCAAGGGCACGACATGGCACAAGCAAGGCAAGGCATGACCCAAGAAAGGTAAGCAAGGGCACGACATGGCCCAAGCAAAGGAAGCATGACCCAAGAAAGGTAAGCAAGGGCACGACATGGCCCAAGCAAGGCAAGGCATGACCCAAGAAAGGTAAGCAAGGGCACGACATGGCCCAAGCAAGGCAAGGCATGACCCAAGAAAGGTAAGCAAGGGCACGACATGGCCCAAGCAAGGCAAGGCATGACCCAAGAAAGGTAAGCAAGGGCACGACATGGCCAAGCAAGGCAAGGCATGACCAAGAAAGGTAAGCAAGGGCACGACATGGCCCAAACAAGGAAGCATGACCAAGAAAGGTAAGCAAGGGCACGACATGGCCCAAGCAAGGCAGGCATGACCAAGAAAGGTAAGCAAGGGCACGACATGGCCAAGCAAACAAGGCATGACCCAAGAAAGGTAAGCAAGGGCACGACATGGCCCAAGCAAGGCAAGGCATGACCCAAGAAAGGTAAGCAAGGGCACGACATGGCCCAAGCAAGGCAAAGCATGACCCAAGAAAGGTAAGCAAGGGCACGACATGGCCCAAGCAAGGCAACATGACCCAAGAAAGGTAAGCAAGGGCACGACATGGCCCAAGCAAGGCAAGCATGACCCAAGAAAGGTAAGCAAGGGCACGACATGGCCCAAAAAGGCAACAAACCAAGCACAAGCAAAGGCACCAACCAAGAAAGGCAAGGCAAGGCATGACAAGAAAGGTAAGCAAGGGCACGACATGGCCCAAGCAAGGTAAGCATGACCCAAGAAAGGTAAGCAAGGGCACGACATGGCCCAAGCAAGGCAAGGCATGACCCAAGAAAGGTAAGCAAGGGCACGACATGGCCCAAGCAAGGCAAGGCATGACCCAAGAAAGGTAAGCAAGGGCACGACATGGCCCAAGCAAGGCAAGGCATGACCCAAGAAAGGTAAGCAAGGGCACGACATGGCCCAAGCAAGGTAAGGCATGACCCAAGCAAGGTAAGCAGACCCCAAGCAAGGTAAGCATGACCCAAGCAAGGTAAGGCATGACCCAAGAAAGGTAAGCAAGGGCACGACATGGCCCAAGCAAGGTAAGCATGACCCAAGAAAGGTAAGCAAGGGCACGACATGGCCCAAACAAGGTAAGCAAGACCCAAGAAAGGTAAGCAAGGGCAGGACATGGCCCAAGCAAGGCAAGGCATGACCAAGAAAGGTAAGCAAGGGCACGACATGGCCCAAGCAAGGTAAGCAAGGGCACGGACATGGCCCAAGCAAGGCAAGGCATGACCCAAGAAAGGTAAGCAAGGGCACGAATGTCCCAAGCAAGGCAAGGCATGACCCAAGAAAGGTAAGCAAGGGCACGACATGGCCCAAGCAAGGCAAGGCATGACCCAAGAAAGGTAAGCAAGGGCACGACATGGCCCAAGCAAGGCAAGGCATGACCCAAGAAAGGTAAGCAAGGGCACGACATGGCCCAAGCAAGGGAAGCATGACCCAAGAAAGGTAAGCAAGGGCACGACATGGCCCAAGCAAGGCAAGGCATGACCCAAGAAAGGTAAGCAAGGGCACGACATGGCCCAAGCAAGGTAAGCATGACCCAAGAAAGGTAAGCAAGGGCACGACATGGCCCAAGCAAGGCAAGGCATGACCCAAGAAAGGTAAGCAAGGGCACGACATGGCCAAGCAAGGTAAGCATGACCCAAGAAAGGCAAGCAAGGGCACGACTTGGCCCAAGCAAGGCAAGGCATGACCCAAGAAAGGTAAGCAAGGGCACGACATGGCCCAAGCAAGGGAAGCATGACCCAAGAAAGGTAAGCAAGGGCACGACATGGCCCAAGCAAGGCAAGGCATGACCCAAGAAAGGTAAGCAAGGGCACGACATGGCCCAAGCAAGGTAAGCATGACCCAAGAAAGGCAAGCAAGGGCACGACTTGGCCCAAGCAAGGCAAGGCATGACCCAAGAAAGGTAAGCAAGGGCACGACATGGCCCAAGCAAGGCAAGGCATGACCCAAGAAAGATAAGCAAGGGCACGACATGGCCCAAGCAAAGGAAGCATGAGCCAAGAAAGGTAAGCAAGGGCACGACATGGCCCAAGCAAGGCAAGGCATGACCCAAGAAAGGCAAGCAAGGGCACGACATGGCCCAAGCAAGGCAAGGCATGACCCAAGAAAGGTAAGCAAGGGCACGACATGGCCCAAGCAAGGCAAGGCATGACCCAAGATAGGTAAGCAAGGGCACGACATGGCCAAGCAAGGCAAGGCATGACCAAGAAAGGTAAGCAAGGGCACGACATGGCCCAAACAAGGTAAGCATGACCCAAGAAAGGTAAGCAAGGGCACGACATGGCCAAGCAAGGCAAGGCATGACCCAAGAAAGGTAAGCAAGGGCACGACATGGCCAAGCAAGGCAAGGCATGACCCAAGATAGGTAAGCAAGGGCACGACATGGCCAAGCAAGGCAAGGCATGACCAAGAAAGGTAAGCAAGGGCACGACATGGCCAAACAAGGTAAGCATGACCCAAGAAAGGTAAGCAAGGGCACGACATGGCCCAAGCAAGGCAAGGCATGACCCAAGAAAGGTAAGCAAGGGCACGACATGTCCCAAGCAAAGCAAGGCATGACCCAAGAAAGGTAAGCAAGGGCACGACATGGCCCAAGCAAGGCAAGGCATGACCCAAGAAAGGTAAGCAAGGGTACGACATGGCCCAAGCAAGGTAAGCATGACTCAAGAAAGGTAAGCAAGGGCACGACATGGCCCAAGCAAGGCAAACATGACCAAGAAAGGTAAGCAAGGGCACGACATGGCCCAAGCAAGACAAGCATGACCCAAGAAAGGTAAGCAAGGGCACGACATGGCCCAAGCAAGGCAAGGCATGACCAAGAAAGGTAAGCAAGGGCACGACATGGCCCAAACAAGGTAAGCATGACCCAAGAAAGGTAAGCAAGGGCACGACATGGCCCAAGCAAGGCAAGGCATGACCCAAGAAAGGTAAGCAAGGGCACGACATGGCCCAAGCAAGGCAAGGCATGACCCAAGAAAGGTAAGCAAGGGCACGACATGGCCCAAGCAAGGCAAGGCATGACCAAGAAAGGTAAGCAAGGGCACGACATGGCCCAAGCAAGGTAAGGCATGACGGAGTATTTCGGGGGATGACGGTTGTGGAATTGGCTACGACACGGCCATAGTACCGACTTGACCTTGAGTTTTCGTTGTTCAGAAAAAAAAAATCCAACGATGCATTGAGGGAATTTTTCGGCTCCGTAAAGTCGGGGGATGACGGTGGTGGATTTGGCCCGCAATACGGCTAACGTCCGACTTGACCTCGTTTTTTCGTATGCCGCAATGGTCCCGCGGTCGTCTCTCGGATGGGTTAGCGGAGGGGAGTTTGGGACTTGTCGACCGGATGCGGTCTGTTCTTGCGGGCAGCGGACCGAGCAGCCCCGAGCGCGGACTGACTAAAATCTAGTTGACGTCATCCTTCGAACAAACCTCGTAGGTATTGTAGGGGAGCTTGGGAATCCATGATCGGATGCGGTGTGTTCTAGTGTGCGGGCAACGGACCAAGAAGCACACAAGAGCATACTAAATCTCGTCGTCGTTCCTTCGAGCAAACCTGGAACGGGTACTATAGTCGAGGGGAGCTTGGGCCTCGATGACCGGATTCGAACTGTTCTTGTGTGCGGGCAGAGGACCAAGCAGCACACTAGAGAGCGGACTAAATCTCGTCGTCGATCTTTGAACAAACCTCTTGTCCCTTTTGGCTTTAGTGTGCTAATGTTTCCGAAACTCGATGCGGACCGTTCCCGGATGCGGGCGATATCAAGCGGCATGTGGGTGCAGTCCAATTCTAGTCGACGTTGTGTTAGCTAACCTTAGCCAGTGTTGTCCGCCTCGATTTGTTGTTTCTTTCACGTCAAACGGTGCTAGTCGGGGGACATCTAGCCCATCCTTGCGGCCACTTTGTGGTCGTGGGATGCAAGCTCGTTGTTTCTTGGCCAAGCGGTACGCTACGCGTGTGAGTGGTGTTTGGGTTTTTTAGCTGGCGGGCCCGTGAACCGCACGCCGATAACCTCTTCAGTGTTGCTCCAAGTGCTATACAGGCCTTGGGCGAGTGATGGTTTTCTGTGTTGCATTCCTAACGATCGCATTGACATGGACCAAGGGCATGGCATCCATAAGCACGCAAGGGAAAGGCATGGCCCAAGGCACAACAATCGGACCCAAGGCATGGCCAAGGCAAAACGATCGGACCACATGCACAATAATGACCACTATGAATGAATTTTCCCGAAAACTTTCCAAAAATAGCAACCCGGGACCACACGGGCACCCCCCGAGGTCCCAAAATAAAAAATTTCAACACCAATGTTTTCTATATATATTTATATGTCTTTTCCTATTTTTTCGGATTTTTTGGGATTTTTTTGAATTTTTGGGATTTTCCCGTTTTTACCCCTAAAATAGCAACCCGGGACCACACGGGCCCCCCCTAGGTCCAAAAAAAAAAAATTTCAAACCAATAATTTTTTGGGATTTTTTTGAATTTTTTGGGATTTTTTGGGATTTTTTTGAGATTTTTTGAATTTTTCCCTTATTTTTCCGTTTTACCCCATTTTCCCTATTTTCGGAAAACAAAATAATTTTTTGAAAAAAAAAAAATCATGAAAATTAAGCTTAATGCCCATATAAGGTTTTCCAACAAAAAAAACGGGGCATTATTATGACAAAAACTCAAGTTTTGAGCATTATTATGTTACTGTCACTTGGGTGTTCACTAGGAAAATTTAGCTAATTCAAAAAAACTCTATAGGGGGAGGGTGAGGGTGAGAGTGGAAGGATGGATGGTCAAGGTTGGCTTAAAACTCTCTTGTGGGCACCGTTGGGCACGTTGGGCATGGTCGGCCCCCTACGACACACACATGCCCATGACATTAGACGGATTGAAAATTTTGGATCATTCGACGGATTTGACGCATAATTTTTGTCCGAGACCCGATTGACGCGGAAAAAAATATTTTTTTGAAAAAAAAAAAAAAAAAATCAAAAAAATTCTAAAAAAATTCAAAAAAAATATTTTAAAAAATTTTTTTTTGAAAAAAATTTGTTGGCTCTAAGCAAGGGCACGACATGGCCCAAGCAAGGCAAGGTATGACCCAAGAAAGGCAAGCAAGGGCACGACATGGCCCAAGCAAAGCAATGCATGACCCAAGAAAGGCAAGCAAGGGCACGACATGGCCCAAGCAAGGCAATCCATGACCCAAGAAAGGCAAGCAAGGGCACGACATGGCCCAAGCAAGGCAAGAATGACCCAAGAAAGGCAAGCAAGGGCACGACATGGCCCAAGCAAGGCAAAGCATGACCCAAGAAAGGCAAGCAAGGGCACGACATGGCCCAAGAAAGGCAAGCAAGGGCACGACATGGCCCAAGCAAAGCAAGGCATGACCAAAGAAAGGCAAGCAAGGGCACGACATGGCCTAAGCAAGGCAAGGCATGACCAAGAAAGAAAGCCAAGCAAGGGCACGACATGACCAAGCAAGGCAAGGCATGACCCAAGAAAGCCAAGCAAGGGCACGACATGGCCCAAGCAAGGCAAGGCATGACCCAAGAAAGGTAAGCAAGGGCACGACATGGCCCAAGCAAGGCAAGGCATGACCCAAGAAAGGTAAGCAAGGGCACGACATGGCCCAAGCAAGGTAAGCATGAACAAGAAAAGAAAGGCAGCAAGGGCACGACTTGGCCCAAGCAAGGCAAAGGATGACACCAAGAAAGGCAAGCAAGGGCACGGCATGGCCCAAGCAGGCAAGGCATGACCCAAGAAAGGTAAGCAAGGGCACGACATGGCCCAAGCAAGGTAAGCATGACCCAAGAAAGGTAAGCAAGGGCACGACATGGCCCAAGCAAGGCAAGGCATGACCCAAGAAAGGCAAGCAAGGGCACGACATGGCCCAAGCAAGGCAAGGCATGACCCAACAAAACGTAAGCAAGGGCACGACATGGCCCAAGCAAGGGAAGCATGACCCAAGAAAGGTAAGCAAGGGCACGACATGGCCCAAGCAAGGCAAGGCATGACCCAAGAAAGCTACGCAAGGGCACGACATGGCCCAAGCAAGGTAAGCATGACCCAAGAAAGGCAAGCAAGGGCACGACTTGGCCCAAGCAAGGCAAGGCATGACCCAAGAAAGGAAAGCAAGGGCACGACATGGCCCAAGCAAGGCAAGGCATGACCCAAGAAAGGTAAGCAAGGGCACGACATGGCCCAAGCAAGGCAAGGCATGACCCAAGAAAGGTAAGCAAGGGCACGACATGGCCCAAGCAAGGGAAGCATGACCCAAGAAAGGTAAGCAAGGGCACGACATGCCCAAGCAAGGCAAGGCATGACCCAAGAAAGGTAAGCAAGGGCACGACATGGCCCAAGCAAGGTAAGCATGACCCAAAAAAGGTAAGCAAGGGCACGACATGCCCAAGCAAGGCAAGGCATGACCCAAGAAAGGTAAGCAAGGGCACGACATGGCCCAAGCAAGGTAAGCATGACCCAAGAAAGGCAAGCAAGGGCACGACTGGCCCAAGCAAGGCAAGGCATGACCCAAGAAAGGTAAGCAAAGGCACGACATGGCCCAAGCAAGGGAAGCATGACCCAAGAAAGGTAAGCAAGGGCACGACATGGCCCAAGCAAGGCAAGGCATGACCCAAGAAAGGTAAGCAAGGGCACGACATGGCCCAAGCAAGGTAAGCATGACCCAAGAAAGGCAAGGCAAGCAAGGCACGACTTGGCCCAAGCAAGGCAAGGCATGACCAAGAAAGGTAAGCAAGGGCACGACATGGCCAAGCAAGGCAAGGCATGACCCAAGAAAGATAAGCAAGGGCACGACATGGCCCAAGCAAAGGAAGCATGACCCAAGAAAGGTAAGCAAGGGCACGACATGGCCCAAGCAAGGCAAGGCATGACCCAAAGAAAGGCAAGCAAGGGCACGACATGGCCCAAGCAAGGCAAGGCATGACCCAAGAAAGGTAAGCAAGGGCACGACATGGCCAAGCAAGGCAAGGCATGACCAAGATAGGTAAGCAAGGGCACGACATGGCCAAGCAAGGCAAGGCATGACCAAGAAAGGTAAGCAAGGGCACGACATGGCCAAACAAGGTAAGCATGACCCAAGAAAGGTAAGCAAGGGCACGACATGGCCCAAGCAAGGCAAGGCATGACCCAAGAAAGGTAAGCAAGGGCACGACATGTCCCAAGCAAAGCAAGGCATGACCCAAGAAAGGTAAGCAAGGGCACGACATGGCCCAAGCAAGGCAAGGCATGACCCAAGAAAGGTAAGCAAGGGTACGACATGGCCCAAGCAAGGTAAGCATGACTCAAGAAAGGTAAGCAAGGGCACGACATGGCCCAAGCAAGGCAAACATGACCCAAGAAAGGTAAGCAAGGGCACGACATGGCCCAAGCAAGACAAGCATGACCCAAGAAAGGTAAGCAAGGGCACGACATGGCCCAAGCAAGGCAAGGCATGACCAAGAAAGGTAAGCAAGGGCACGACATGGCCCAAACAAGGTAAGCATGACCAACAAGAAAGGTAAGCAAGGGCACGACATGGCCCAAGCAAGGCAAGGCATGACCCAAGAAAGAAAGTAAGCAAGGGCACGACATGGCCCAAGCAAGGCAAGGCATGACCCAAGAAAGGTAAGCAAGGGCACGACATGGCCCAAGCAAGGCAAGGCATGACCCAAGAAAGGTAAGCAAGGGCACGACATGGCCCAAGCAAGGTAAGGCATGACCAAGCAAGGTAAGGCATGACCCAAGCAAGGTAAGCATGACCCAAGCAAGGTAAGGCATGACCCAAGAAAGGTAAGCAAGGGCACGACATGGCCCAAGCAAGGTAAGCATGACCCAAGAAAGGTAAGCAAGGGCACGACATGGCCCAAACAAGGTAAGCAAGACCCAAGAAAGGTAAGCAAGGGCAGGACATGGCCCAAGCAAGGCAAGGCATGACCCAAGAAAGGTAAGCAAGGGCACGACATGGCCCAAGCAAGGTAAGCAAGGGCACGACATGGCCCAAGCAAGGCAAGGCATGACCCAAGAAAGGTAAGCAAGGGCACGACATGTCCCAAGCAAGGCAAGGCATGACCCAAGAAAGGTAAGCAAGGGCACGACATGGCCCAAGCAAGGCAAGGCATGACCCAAGAAAGGTAAGCAAGGGCACGACATGGCCCAAGCAAGGCAAGGCATGACCCAAGAAGGTAAGCAAGGGCACGACATGGCCCAAGCAAGGAAGCATGACCCAAGAAAGGTAAGCAAGGGCACGACATGGCCCAAGCAAGGCAAGGCATGACCCAAGAAAGGTAAGCAAGGGCACGACATGGCCCAAGCAAGGTAAGCATGACCCAAGAAAGGTAAGCAAGGGCACGACATGGCCCAAGCAAGGCAAGGCATGACCCAAGAAAGGTAAGCAAGGGCACGACATGGCCCAAGCAAGGTAAGCATGACCCAAGAAAGGCAAGCAAGGGCACGACTTGGCCCAAGCAAGGCAAGGCATGACCCAAGAAAGGTAAGCAAGGGCACGACATGGCCCAAGCAAGGAAGAAGCATGACCCAAGAAAGGTAAGCAAGGGCACGACATGGCCCAAGCAAGGCAAGGCATGACCCAAGAAAGGTAAGCAAGGGCACGACATGGCCCAAGCAAGGTAAGCATGACCAAGAAAGGCAAGCAAGGGCACGACTTGGCCCAAGCAAGGCAAGGCATGACCCAAGAAAGGTAAGCAAGGGCACGACATGGCCCAAGCAAGGCAAGGCATGACCCAAGAAAGATAAGCAAGGGCACGACATGGCCCAAGCAAAGGAAGCATGAGCCAAGAAAGGTAAGCAAGGGCACGACATGGCCCAAGCAAGGCAAGGCATGACCCAAGAAAGGCAAGCAAGGGCACGACATGGCCCAAGCAAGGCAAGGCATGACCAAGAAAGGTAAGCAAGGGCACGACATGGCCCAAGCAAGGCAAGGCATGACCCAAGAAGATAGGTAAGCAAGGGCACGACATGGCCAAGCAAGGCAAGGCATGACCAAGAAAGGTAAGCAAGGGCACGACATGGCCCAAACAAGGTAAGCAGACCCAAGAAAGGTAAGCAAGGGCACGACATGGCCCAAGCAAGGCAAGGCATGACCCAAGAAAGGTAAGCAAGGGCACGACATGGCCCAAGCAAGGCAAGGCATGACCCAAGATAGGTAAGCAAGGGCACGACATGGCCAAGCAAGGCAAGGCATGACCAAGAAAGGTAAGCAAGGGCACGACATGGCCCAAACAAGGTAAGCATGACCCAAGAAAGGTAAGCAAGGGCACGACATGGCCAAGCAAGGCAAGGCATGACCCAAGAAAGGTAAGCAAGGGCACGACATGTCCCAAGCAAAGCAAGGCATGACCCAAGAAAGGTAAGCAAGGGCACGACATGGCCCAAGCAAGGCAAGGCATGACCCAAGAAAGGTAAGCAAGGGTACGACATGGCCCAAGCAAGGTAAGCATGACTCAAGAAAGGTAAGCAAGGGCACGACATGGCCCAAGCAAGGCAAACATGACCCAAGAAAGGTAAGCAAGGGCACGACATGGCCCAAGCAAGACAAGCATGACCCAAGAAAGGTAAGCAAGGGCACGACATGGCCCAAGCAAGGCAAGGCATGACCAAGAAAGGTAAGCAAGGGCACGACATGGCCCAAACAAGGTAAGCATGACCCAAGAAAGGTAAGCAAGGGCACGACATGGCCCAAGCAAGGCAAGGCATGACCCAAGAAAGGTAAGCAAGGGCACGACATGGCCCAAGCAAGGCAAGGCATGACCCAAGAAAGGTAAGCAAGGGCACGACATGGCCCAAGCAAGGCAAGGCATGACCCAAGAAAGGTAAGCAAGGGCACGACATGGCCCAAGCAAGGTAAGGCATGACGGAGTATTTCGGGGGATGACGGTTGTGGAATTGGCCTACGACACGGCCATAGTACGACTTGACCTTGAGTTTTCGTTGTTCAAAAAAAAAATCCAACGATGCATTGAGGGAATTTTTCGGCTCCGTAAAGTCGGGGGATGACGGTGGTGGATTTGGCCCGCAATACGGCTAAAGTCCCGACTTGACCTCGTTTTTTCGTATGCCGCAATGGTCCGCGGTCGTCTCTCGGATGGGTTAGCGGAGGGGAGTTTGGGACTTGTCGACCGGATGCGGTGTTCTTGCGGGCAGCGGACCGAGCAGCCCACGAGCGCGGACTAAAATCTAGTTGACGTCATCCTTCGAACAAACCTCGTAGGTATTGTAGGGGAGCTGGGAATCCATGATCGGATGCGGTTGTGTGTTCTGGGCGGGCAACGGACCAAGAAGCACACAAGAGCATACTAAATCGTCGTCGTTCCTTCGAGCAAACCTGGAACGGGTACTATAGTCGAGGGGAGCTTGGGCCTCGATGACCGGATTCGAACTGTTCTTGTGTGCGGGCAGAGGACCAAGCAGCACACTAGAGAGCGGACTAAATCTCGTCGTCGATCTTTGAACAACCTCTGTCCCTTTGGCTTTAGTGTGCTAAGTTTCCGAAACGATGCGGACCGTTCCCGGATGCGGGCGATATCAAGCGGCATGTGGGTGCAGTCCAATTCTAGTCGACGTTGTGTTAGCTAACCTTAGCCAGTGTTGTCCGCCTCGATTGTTTGTTTCTTTCACGTCAAACGGTGCTAGTCGGGGGACATCTAGCCCATCCTTGCGGCCACTTTGTGGTCGTGGGATGCAAGCTCGTTGTTTCTTGGCCAAGCGGTACGCTACGCGTGTGAGTGGTGTTTGGTTTTTTAGCTGGCGGGCTCCGTGAACCGCACGCCGATAAAACCTCTTCAGTGTTTGCTCCAAGTGCTATACAGGCCTTGCGGCGAGTGAGTGTGGTTTTCTGTGTTGCATTCCTAACGATCGCATTGACATGGACCAAGGGCATGGCATCATAAGCACGCAAGGGAAAGGCATGGCCCAAGGCACAACAATCGGACCAAGGCATGGCCCAAGGCAAAAACGATCGGACACATGCACAATAATGACCACTATGAATGAATTTTCCGAAAACTTTCCAAAAATAGCAAACCGGGACCACACGGGCACCCCCCGAGGTCCCAAATATAAAAATTTCAACACCAATGTTTCTATATATATTATATGTCTTTTCCTATTTTTTCGGATTTTTGGGATTTTTTTGAATTTTTTGGGATTTTCCCGTTTTTACCCCTAAAATAGCAACCCGGGACCACACGGGCACCCCCCTAGGTCCAAAAATAAAAAATTTCAACACCAATAATTTTTGGGATTTTTTTGAATTTTTTGGGATTTTTTGGGATTTTTTTTGAGATTTTTTTGAATTTTTCCCTTATTTTCCCGTTTTTACCCTATTTTCCTATTTTCGGAAAAACAAAAAAATTTTTTGAAAAAAAAAAAATCATGAAAATTAAGCTTAATGCCATATAAGGTTTTCCAACAAAAAAAACGGGGCATATTATGACAAAAACTCAAGTTTTGAGCCATTATTATGTTACTGTCACTTGGGTGTTCACTAGGAAAATTTAGCTAATTCAAAATAAACCTCTATAGGGGGAGGGTGAGAGTGGAAGGATGGATGGTCAAGGTTGGCTTAAAACTCTCTGTGGGCACCGTTGGGCATGGTCGGCCCCCTACGACACCACACATGCCCATGACATTAGACGGATTGAAAATTTTGGATCATTCGACGGATTTGACGCATAATTTTTTGTCCGAGACCCGATTTGACGCGCGAAAAAATTTTTTTTTTGAAAAAAAAAAAAAAAATCAAAAAAATTCTAAAAAAATTCAAAAAAAATATTTTAAAAAATTTTTTTTGAAAAAAAATTTGTTGGCTCTAAGCAAGGGCACGACATGGCCCAAGCAAGGCAAGGTATGACCCAAGAAAGGCAAGCAAGGGCACGACATGGCCCAAGCAAAGCAATGCATGACCCAAGAAAGGCAGCAAGCAAGGGCACGACATGCCCAAGCAAGGCAATCCATGACCCAAGAAAGGCAAGCAAGGGCACGACATGGCCCAAGCAAGGCAAGACATGACCCAAAAGAAAGGCAAGCAAGGGCACGACATGGCCCAAGCAAGGCAAAGCATGACCCAAGAAAGGCAAGCAAGGGCACGACATGGCCCAAGAAAGGCAAGCAAGGGCACGACATGGCCCAAGCAAAGCAAGGCATGACCAAAGAAAGGCAAGCAAGGGCACGACATGGCCTAAGCAAGGCAAGGCATGACCCAAGAAAGCCAAGCAAGGGCACGACATGCCCAAGCAAGGCAAGGCATGACCCAAGAAGAAAAAGCCAAGCAAGGGCACGACATGGCCCAAGCAAGGCAAGGCATGACCCAAGAAAGGTAAGCAAGGGCACGACATGGCCCAAGCAAGGCAAGGCATGACCCAAGAAAGGTAAGCAAGGGCACGACATGGCCCAAGCAAGGTAAGCATGACCAAGAAACAAGAAAGGCAAGCAAGGGCACGACTTGGCCCAAGCAAGGCAAGGCATGACCCAAGAAAGAAAGGCAAGCAAGGGCACGGCATGGCCCAAGCAGGCAAGGCATGACCCAAGAAAGGTAAGCAAGGGCACGACATGGCCCAAGCAAGGTAAGCATGACCCAAGAAAGGTAAGCAAGGGCACGACATGGCCAAGCAAGGCAAGGCATGACCCAAGAAAGGCAAGCAAGGGCACGACATGGCCCAAGCAAGGCAAGGCATGACCCAACAAAACGTAAGCAAGGGCACGACATGGCCCAAGCAAGGGAAGCATGACCCAAGAAAGGTAAGCAAGGGCACGACATGGCCCAAGCAAGGCAAGGCATGACCCAAGAAAGCTACGCAAGGGCACGACATGGCCCAAGCAAGGTAAGCATGACCCAAGAAAGGCAAGCAAGGGCACGACTTGGCCCAAGCAAGGCAAGGCATGACCCAAGAAAGGAAAGCAAGGGCACGACATGGCCCAAGCAAGGCAAGGCATGACCCAAGAAAGGTAAGCAAGGGCACGACATGGCCCAAGCAAGGCAAGGCATGACCCAAGAAAGGTAAGCAAGGGCACGACATGGCCCAAGCAAGGGAAGCATGACCAAAGAAAGGTAAGCAAGGGCACGACATGGCCCAAGCAAGGCAAGGCATGACCCAAGAAAGGTAAGCAAGGGCACGACATGGCCCAAGCAAGGTAAGCATGACCCAAAAAAGGTAAGCAAGGGCACGACATGGCCCAAGCAAGGCAAGGCATGACCCAAGAAAGGTAAGCAAGGGCACGACATGGCCCAAGCAAGGTAAGCATGACCCAAGAAAGGCAAGCAAGGGCACGACTTGGCCCAAGCAAGGCAAGGCAGACCCAAGAAAGGTAAGCAAAGGCACGACATGGCCCAAGCAAGGGAAGCATGACCCAAGAAGGTAAGCAAGGGCACGACATGGCCAAGCAAGGCAAGGCATGACCCAAGAAAGGTAAGCAAGGGCACGACATGGCCCAAGCAAGGTAAGCATGACCAAGAAAGGCAAGCAAGGGCACGACTTGGCCCAAGCAAGGCAAGGCATGACCCAAGAAGAAAGGTAAGCAAGGGCACGACATGGCACAAGCAAGGCAAGGCATGACCCAAGAAAAGTAAGCAAGGGCACGACATGGCCCAAGCAAAGGAAGCATGACCCAAGAAAGGTAAGCAAGGGCACGACATGGCCCAAGCAAGGCAAGGCATGACCCAAGAAAGGCAAGCAAGGGCACGACATGGCCCAAGCAAGGCAAGGCATGACCCAAGAAAGGTAAGCAAGGGCACGACATGGCCCAAGCAAGGCAAGGCATGACCCAGATAGGTAAGCAAGGGCACGACATGGCCAAGCAAGGCAAGGCATGACCAAGAAAGGTAAGCAAGGGCACGACATGGCCAAACAAGGTAAGCATGACCCAAGAAAGGTAAGCAAGGGCACGACATGGCCCAAGCAAGGCAAGGCATGACCCAAGAAAGGTAAGCAAGGGCACGACATGTCCCAAGCAAAGCAAGGCATGACCCAAGAAAGGTAAGCAAGGGCACGACATGGCCCAAGCAAGGCAAGGCATGACCCAAGAAAGGTAAGCAAGGGTACGACATGGCCCAAGCAAGGTAAGCATGACTCAAGAAAGGTAAGCAAGGGCACGACATGGCCCAAGCAAGGCAAACATGACCAAGAAAGGTAAGCAAGGGCACGACATGGCCCAAGCAAGACAAGCATGACCCAAGAAAGAAAGGTAAGCAAGGGCACGACATGGCCCAAGCAAGGCAAGGCATGACCAAGAAAGGTAAGCAAGGGCACGACATGGCCCAAAAAAGGTAAGCATGACCCAAGAAAGGTAAGCAAGGGCACGACATGGCCCAAGCAAGGCAAGGCATGACCCAAGAAAGGTAAGAAAGGGCACGACATGGCCCAAGCAAGGCAAGGCATGACCCAAGAAAGGTAAGCAAGGGCACGACATGGCCCAAGCAAGGCAAGGCATGACCAAAAGAAAGGTAAGCAAGGGCACGACATGGCCCAAGCAAGGCAAGGCATGACCCAAAAAAGCAAGGGAAGCAAGGGCACGACATGGCCCAAAGCAAGGCAAGGCATGAACCAAGAAAGGTAAGCAAGGGCACGACAGGGCCAAGCAAGGTAAGCATGACCCAAGAAAGGTAAGCAAGGGCACGACATGGCCCAAAGCAAGGCAAGCATGACCCAAGAAAGGTAAGCAAGGGCACGACATGGCCCAAGCAAGGCAAGCATGACCCAAGAAAGGTAAGCAAGGGCACGACATGGCCAAGCAAGGCAAGGCATGACCAAGAAAGGTAAGCAAGGCACGACATGGCCAAGCAAGAAGCATGACCCAAGAAAGGTAAGCAAGGGCACGACATGGCCCAAGCAAGGCAAGGCATGACCCAAGAAAGGTAAGCAAGGGCACGACATGGCCCAAGCAAGGCAAGGCATGACCAAGAAAGGTAAGCAAGGGCACGACATGGCCCAAGCAAGGCAAGGCATGACCAAAGAAAGGTAAGCAAGGGCACGACATGGCCCAAGCAAGGTAAGGCATGACCCAAGAAAGGTAAGGCATGACCCAAGCAAGGACATGACCCAAGCAAGGTGGCATGACCCAAGAAAGGTAAGCAAGGGCACGACATGGCCCAAGCAAGGTAAGCATGACCCAAGAAAGGTAAGCAAGGGCACGACATGGCCCAAGCAAGGTAAGCAAGACCCAAGAAAGGTAAGCAAGGGCAGGACATGGCCCAAGCAAGGCAAGGCATGACCCAAGAAAGGTAAGCAAGGGCACGACATGGCCCAAGCAAGGTAAGCAAGGGCACGACATGGCCCAAGCAAGGCAAGGCATGACCCAAGAAAGGTAAGCAAGGGCACGACATGTCCCAAGCAAGGCAAGGCATGACCCAAGAAAGGTAAGCAAGGGCACGACATGGCCCAAGCAAGGCAAGGCATGACCCAAGAAAGGTAAGCAAGGGCACGACATGGCCCAAGCAAGGCAAGGCATGACCCAAGAAAGGTAAGCAAGGGCACGACATGGCCCAAGCAAGGGAAGCATGACCCAAGAAAGGTAAGCAAGGGCACGACATGGCCAAGCAAGGCAAGGCATGACCCAAGAAAGGTAAGCAAGGGCACGACATGGCCCAAGCAAGGTAAGCATGAACCAAAGAAAGGTAAGCAAGGGCACGACATGGCCCAAGCAAGGCAAGGCATGACCCAAGAAAGGTAAGCAAGGGCACGACATGGCCCAAGCAAGGAAGCATGACCCAAGAAAGGCAAGCAAGGGCACGACTTGGCCCAAGCAAGGCAAGGCATGACCCAAGAAGGTAAGCAAGGGCACGACATGGCCCCAAGCAAGGGAAGCATGACCCAAGAAAGGTAAGCAAGGGCACGACATGGCCCAAGCAAGGCAAGGCAGACCCAAGAAAGGTAAGCAAGGGCACGACATGGCCCAAGCAAGGTAAGCATGACCCAAGAAAGGCAAGCAAGGGCACGACTGGCCAAGCAAGGCAAGGCATGACCCAAGAAAGGTAAGCAAGGGCACGACATGGCCAAGCAAGGCAAGGCATGACCCAAGAAAGATAAGCAAGGGCACGACATGGCCCAAGCAAGGAAAGCATGAGCCAAGAAAGGTAAGCAAGGGCACGACATGGCCCAAGCAAGGCAAGGCATGACCCAAGAAAGGCAAGCAAGGGCACGACATGGCCCAAGCAAGGCAAGGCATGACCAAGAAAGGTAAGCAAGGGCACGACATGGCCCAAGCAAGGCAAGGCATGACCCAAGATAGGTAAGCAAGGGCACGACATGGCCAAGCAAGGCAACATGACCAAGAAAGGTAAGCAAGGGCACGACATGGCCCAAACAAGGTAAGCATGACCCAAGAAAGGTAAGCAAGGGCACGACAGGGCCAAGCAAGGCAAGGATGACCAAGAAAGGTAAGCAAGGCACGACATGGCCAAGCAAGGCAAGGCATGACCCAAGAAGGTAAGCAAGGGCACGACATGGCCAAGCAAGGCAAGGCATGACCAAGAAAGAAAGTAAGCAAGGGCAAGACATGGCCCAAACAAGGTAAGCATGACCAAAGAAAGGTAAGCAAGGGCACGACATGGCACAAGCAAGGCAAGGCATGACCCAAGAAAGGTAAGCAAGGGCACGACATGTCCCAAGCAAAGCAAGGCATGACCAAGAAGGTAAGCAAGGGCACGACATGGCCCAAGCAAGGCAAGGCATGACCCAAGAAAGGTAAGCAAGGGTACGACATGGCCCAAGCAAGGTAAGCATGACTCAAGAAAGGTAAGCAAGGGCACGACATGGCCCAAGCAAGGCAAACATGACCCAAAGAAAGGTAAGCAAGGGCACGACATGGCCCAAGCAAGACAAGCATGACCCAAGAAAGGTAAGAAAGGGCACGACATGGCCCAAGCAAGGCAAGGCATGACCAAGAAAGGTAAGCAAGGGCACGACATGGCCCAAACAAGGTAAGCATGACCCAAGAAAGGTAAAGCAGCAAGGGCACGACATGGCCCAAGCAAGGCAAGGCATGACCCAAGGAAAGGTAAGCAAGGGCACGACATGGCCCAAGCAAGGCAAGGCAGACCCAAGAAAGGTAAGCAAGGGCACGACATGGCCCAAGCAAGGCCAAGGCAGACCCAAGAAAGGTAAGCAAGGGCACGACATGGCCCAAGCAAGGTAAGGCATGACG
>NW_026614432.1:0-47804 GCF_020520425.1 Spinacia oleracea | reverse complement strand
GAAGATGCAGCAGCTATGCGACGAGCGCATGGGCTGCGCGCACATGGCCAGCGATGGCTGTGTGCGTGTGGCCCATGGGCGTGCGATGCGTAGGGTGTTTGCGTTGCGATAGATCGTTTTGAATGTTTAATTTGAAATTTTTCAGTTTACGTAATTTTAATTAATTTTAAAATTAATAATTTAAATTATTTTCTTGGATTTTAATTTTGAATATTGTAATTATAATAAATTTTATTTATTCTAATTAAGGGGTGTTGTATAGTGCGGGCATGCGACGACGAGCAAGGGAGCTCGTCGCCCGTGCGGCACGAATGCAATGAGCAGGGGCATGGTGCACGAGCACAAGGCAGTAGCCCTGCCTTGTGTCGTGGGCCACAAGCTATGGACGAATGGGCATGGGCGAAGGCAAGGCACGGCAGTCGCGTGTGGGCAGCAAGCGAGCTGCGCCACAAGGCGCACTGCCTCGCGCAAGCGCGCACAGCCTCGCGCGCAGCGAGCGCAAACTCGCGTGCCACGAGCGCTGCGCCCAGCGTCGATCGCGCGCAGCGAGCAATTGCTCGCGCACAGCGAGCGATGGATCGCGCACAGCGAGCGATGGCTCGCGCACAGCGAGCGATGGCTCGCGCACAGCGAGCGATGGCTCGCGCACAGCGAGCGATGGCTCGCGTGCATCGAGCGCTGGAGCGCGCGCAGCGAGCGCTGGCGAGCGCGCACAGCGAGCGATGGCTCGCGTGCATCGAGCGCTGGCGCGCGCGCAGCGAGCACCACTTGTGCGATGGGTTGCGATGGAAGATGCAGCAGCTATGCGACGAGCGCATGGGCTGCGCGCACATGGCCAGCGATGGCTGTGTGCGTGTGGCCCATGGGCGTGCGATGCGTAGGGTGTTTGCGTTGCGATTAGATCGTTTTGAATGTTTAATTTGAAATTTTTCAGTTTACGTAATTTTAATTAATTTTAAATTAATAATTTAAATTATTTTCTTGGATTTTAATTTTGAATATTGTAATTATAATAAATTTTATTTATTCTAATTATTTTACTAAAATTAAAATCATGAATTAATTTAAATACGACTGAAATTAAATTAAACTTTTTGGATTCAATTATAAATTCATATGAGCTTTAAATTTTAATTAAATTTGTATGTTTCCGGTTAGACTAGAAATAGATTTTTATGTTTAAAATTATTAAAGCATATAAATTTATTAGTTTAAGTGGGAGCGCTTTTTAGTCATAAACTTTTGATTAGGTCTACGAATCCTTAAGGTTAAAACAACTTGATTATAATTAATAAGGACTGAATAATTGGTAGATTATTGGTGCCCTTGATTAATTGCTGCAAATGTTTACGTGATGCATAATGTGTTTTACTAACCAGCTATGTGGGCCATTCATGATAATGAATGGGTGAATGGTATATATTGTATATGTACTGTTTTGCAGGTTATGAAGTGACTAGTATGGCCCAAATAGGATAGAAAATATGGTCTGCGTACCATTAATTTGAATGTAATTGGTCTAAAAGTACCAAAGTTGTTTTTCAATTCAAATATGGTCTGCGTACCATCAAATAGTTGTAATTAGTTTTAATTATAGCTTATCCTATTTGAAGAAAATGGTGCCTCCCACGGAGATTTTCAAGACGGACTTTGAAGTCAAAGCTTCAAGATGAAGTCGGGCCATACTAGATCACCTTTATCTTATGCATGCTTTAAGTTATTTATTGCTTTAAATATGTCTTAATTATGCATAAGATTATGGCTTGATTATGTTGCATGATTAAGGATTTTAGTTCACTTAAAATCTAACCAACATAGTAAGAGCCTTAAGTTCCAAACTTAAAAATTGAGTTAAAAGGTGCCATGCCAAAATATACACTTGCTTGGATATCCTTTACATCAATCTAGTAATAGTTTTCGCTCAGCGAGGTGTTACTTATTGGTCCTAAAGGGGCAAGGTACACAAATAATTGTGAGTACATGTTAGTTTTGGTGAAACTCAACGATATAAGTAAGGAGTCCTTTTATGTCGTGGAAAAATCGATAGGTTTACCTAATAAGTTCTTAGACGTACCTATCAACCAAGAATAGTTTCTAGACTATTAGCAAAAGGCTTTTGCTTACCTAAGATGTTCTAGGATTAAGTCGACAAACTGTGCTTAGTTCTTCAATGATTTTAGGATCTTGGAATCATTTTATTCACACCTGCCGGAACAAATAACTTGAATAAAATGCTTAATAAACATTGAATTATGCATGTATGCTAGGATTTAAGTTTATTAAGAGAAACTGTGAATGGTTATTTATTTGTTTATTCTTTTCAATTGTAGTTTTTAATATGGCAAACAACAATTCATTCAACATTCGATCAATTCTCGAAAAGGAGAAGTTGAACGGGAAAAAACTTCCTTGACTGGCAAAGGAACTTGCAAATAGTTCTTATGCAGGAAGAAAAGGAGTATGTCCTAGATGAGGCGATGCCCGAAGCCGCAGGCGACGGGGTCACTCAGGCAGCCCTCAATCGTTGGATTGATGCCAACAAGGATGTGAAATGTCTAATGCTCGCCACCATGAGTGCGGATCTGCAGAAAACGTTCATCAACTCAGATGCTTTCACAATCATCAGTGAGTTGAAGAATATGTTCCAAGATCTGGCTCGAGTCGAAAGATTCGAGACTCATAGGCAAATTCTTGAGACCAAGCATAAGAAAGGCGAGCCCGTAAGTCCACATGTTCTCAAAATGATTGGACTCATTGAGAATATGAGTCGGCTGGATCAGCAATTTTCTCAGGAAATGGCTATAGACACCATCCTCCATTCTCTTCATAGCGGGTATGATCAGTTCAAACTGAACTACAGTATGAGTAGTCTGGACAAAACGCTCACTGAGCTTCACGGTATGCTGAAAACCGCTGAAAAGACGCTCAAAAGTGATAAGCAGGATGTGCTTATGGTGCGTGGGGGCAAGTTCAAGAAATCTGGAAAGAAGAGGAATGCTAAGAAAGGTGGCAACAAGGCCAGCCCAACTAAGCAAACTGGCGCCAAATCTGTAAAGAGGAAGGTCAGTCAACCCACTTCTGAATCCGAATGCTTCTACTGCAAGAAGAAGGGGCATTGGAAGAGAGATTGCTTGAAGCTAGAGGAAGATCAGAAGAACGGAACAGTCGTTCCATCTTCAGGTATTTTCGTTATAGACTGTATACTTGCTAATTCAACTTCTTGGGTATTAGATACAGGTTGTGGCTCACACTTATGTTCCAATCCACAGGGACTAAGAAGAAGTAGAAAGTTAAGCAAGGGTGAAGTCGACCTACGAGTGGGAAATGGAGCACGGATTGCTGCATTAGCTGTAGGAACTTACTATTTGTCGTTGCCCTCCGGGCTAGTTTTGGAACTGGAAGAATGTTTCCATGTTCCAAGTCTTACTAAAAACATCATTTCAGTTTCTTGCTTAGATGCTAAGGGATTTTCCTTTTTAATAAAAGACAATAGTTGTTCGTTTTATTTTAAAGAGATGTTTTATGGATCTGCTAGATTAGTCAATGGACTTTATTTATTAGATCACGACAAACAAGTATATAACATAAATACCAAAAAGGCCAAAAAGGATGATTCAGATCTCACCTATCTGTGGCATTGTCGATTAGGCCATATAAACTTGAAACGCTTAGAAAGACTTCAAAAGGAAGGAATTCTAGAACCATTTGACTTAGAGGATTATGGTAAATGCGAATCATGTTTACTTGGCAAAATGACAAAGCAACCTTTCTCTAAAGTTGGAGAAAGAGCAAATGAACTATTGGGTTTAATCCATACAGATGTATGTGGACCAATGAGTACAAATGCTAGAGGTGGTTTCAGCTACTTTATCACTTTTACTGATGACTTCAGTAGTTATGGTTATGTCTACCTAATGAAGCATAAGTCTGAATCCTTTGACAAATTCAAGGAATTTCAGAGTGAAGTAGAGAATCAATTAGGCAAGAAGATTAAGGCACTGCGGTCTGATAGAGGCGGTGAATATCTGAGCTATGAATTTGATGACCATCTGAAAGAATGTGGAATTCTATCAGAATTGACTCCTCCTGGAACACCACAATGGAACGGTGTCAGAACGGAGGAACAGAACCTTGCTAGACATGGTCAGGTCAATGATGGGTCAGGCCGAATTTCCATTAGAATTTTGGGGACATGCACTAAATACAGCTGCACTCACTATAAATAGAGCTCCGTCTAAAGCTGTCGAAAAGACTCCATACGAATTATGGTTTGGAAAGCCTCCAAATGTGTCTTTTCTTAAGATTTGGGGATGTGAAGTATACGTCAAACGATTAATTTCAGACAAACTTCATCCAAAATCTGACAAATGTATCCTTGTGGGCTATCCAAAGGAAACAAAGGGGTATTACTTCTACAATACGTCTGAGAACAAGGTGTTTGTTGCTCGAGATGGTGTCTTTTTGGAGAAAGATCACATTTCCAAAATGACAAGTGGGAGAAAAGTAGACCTCGAAGAAATTCGAGTCGAACAACAAACTCTAGAGAATGCTCAAGATGACATTCAGGATGAAACTCAGAGATCTTTAGAAAAATCTGGTGAGAATCATGGTCAAACTAGAAATGTTATCCCGCGTAGATCGCAAAGATATAGATCTCAACCGGAAAGGTACTTAGGTATTCTGACGAACGAGAGCTATGACGTTCTATTACTTGAAAGTGATGAACCTGCGACTTACAAACAAGCTATGACGAGCCCTAGCTCCAAGCAATGGCAAGAAGCCATGCAATCTGAATTAGACTCCATGTCTGAAAACCAAGTATGGGATTTAGTCGATTTGCCAGATGGCTACCAAGCCATTGGAAGCAAATGGGTTTTCAAACTGAAAAAGGACAGGGATGGGAAACTTGAAGTTTTCAAAGCTAGATTGGTTGCAAAAGGTTACAGGCAAGTCCACGGTGTGGATTATGATGAAACCTTTTCACCAGTTGCAATGCTAAAGTCTATTCGGATAATGTTAGCAATCGCTGCATATTACGATTACGAAATATGGCAGATGGATGTCAAAACTGCTTTCTTAAACGGCGTTTTAACAGAAACTGTGTTTATGACACAGCCTGAAGGTTTTGAGGATCCAAAGAATGCTAAAAAGGTATGCAAGCTAAAGAAGTCAATCTACGGATTGAAGCAGGCATCCAGGAGCTGGAATATACGTTTTGATGAAGCAGTCAGTGACTTTAGTTTCATCAAGAACGCAGACGAATCTTGTGTATACAAGAAGGTCAGTGGGAGCAAAATTGCTTTCCTAGTATTATATGTCGACGACATATTACTTATCGGAAATGACATTCCTATGTTGAACTCTGTCAAGATTTGGCTTGGGAAATGTTTTTCGATGAAGGATCTAGGAGAAGCACAGTACATATTGGGCATCAAGATTTACAGAGATAGATCTAAAAGGATGATTGGACTTAGTCAAAGCACTTATATCAATAAGGTGCTTGATAGGTTCAAGATGGCGGACTCCAAGCGAGGCTACCTACCCATGTCTCATGGAATGACTCTAAGCAAGACTCAGTGCCCAAAAACACTTGATGAGCGTAGACGAATGAATGGGATTCCATATGCATCATTGATTGGTTCAATAATGTATGCTATGATATGTACACGCCCGGATGTTGCGTACGCACTCAGTGCTACGAGCAGATACCAGTCAGACCCAGGAGAGGCGCATTGGACTGCTGCCAAGAACATTCTGAAGTACCTGAAAAGGCACAAAGATGACTTCCTGGTCTATGGTGGAGATGATGAATTAATTGTTAAAGGCTATACGGACGCAAGTTTCCAAACCGACAAAGATGATTTCAGATTACAGTCTGGGTTTGTCTTCTGCCTCAACGGAGGAGCAGTAAGCTGGAAAAGTGCTAAGCAAAGCACCATTGCGGATTCTACAACTGAAGCGGAATACATTGTTGCACATGAAGCAGCAAAGGAAGCTCTATGGCTAAGGAAGTTCATAGGTGAACTTGGTGTAGTCCCCTCCATTAAAGGACCAATAGCCCTGTATTGTGACAATAACGGAGCTATTGCACAGGCAAAGGAGCCTAGACACCACCAGAGAGTCAAGCATGTACTTCGTAGATTTCACCTTCTACGAGAGTTCGTTGAAAGAAAAGAAGTTGAGATAAGCAAAATTGGAACTGATGACAACATATCAGATCCATTGACTAAACCTCTGCCGCAGGCGAAGCACAACTCGCACACTGCAGCTATGGGAATCAAGCATATTGGAGAATGGCTTTGATGTCTCTGTTTAATGTTTTAAAGTTTTAGAGTTTAAATCTTTGTAAAACATTATTGGTTAATCATTCACAATAAATGAAAAGAATTCATTTTTCCATTTAATTTGTGGTTTATTAAATGATGAGTCCCTTCAATTTGACGATATATTCAAGAGAGACTGTCAGGACCAGTCCTGTGACTAAGAAATGTCTATCAAGTGAACTTGAATGTCAAAGGTTGAAAATGGTCCCTAGTCGGAGTTTTCTATAAAATTGGACGCATAGAAAACGTTAGACGATTAGAATGCAAGATGACCAGTAGTTCTGTTTCTTGAACTTTGTGGACATGGCAATGTCATAATCATTTGCATAGATACTTACTTTGGGAAGACTAGTATCGGACAAGACCTATGAAACTTTACTGTAAGAGATGAAAATCTGTCATAAGTAAATTTCATTAAAATTATTAGACACTAAATCCTCAATACCTGAGTGATTTGAGATTACTTGTTTGAGAACTGGTTGCTTTGACGTTGACCAACCGTCGCACCGTAAAAGGAGGCTATAAAGGCAACGCTCAGGTAATCACCTATCAAACGAAGTCTAATCTCAAGATCGCAAGATTAGGATTGTCCTCCCATAAATCGGGATGAGATGCTTAAAAGTTGTACAAGGCCACTCGGAGAGCTAGAAACTGTGAAATGCATGGCTGTGCTCGGATGAATCATAGGCTATGATTATCTGTTTATTTGATCAGTTGAACTCTGAAACCGAGAAACACCTCTGGACATAATAAGGATGACAACTCTTACCTTATGTTCAAGAGCAAGCATCGAGCGACAAAGGAATTAGGAAATGCACACTTGTCCCTAAGGACAAGTGGGAGACTGAAGGAAATAATGCCCTTGGTCCAAGTATGCATTCTATGTTAAGTCTAATAAATGCGGTTCAGTATTAATTAACAAGTTAATAATTCAGTGAGATCAAGTGAGCTGAATGCCTACCTAGAGGCCGCTTCAGTTCAAGTGGAATTAATGATATTAATCCACAGCTTACTCTTGACTGAACCCGTAGGGTCACACAAATAGTACGTAAACGGATCAACTATTTAATGGCATTAGATACTCCATCTATGGATATTCGGAATCGACGGATCTTGGTTTCAGTGGGAGTTGAGATCGTCACAGGCAAGAAATGAATACTCCGGAAACGATGATATTGCCGAAAACGGAAATATGGATCGTATCGGAAATATAAATACTATCCAAGTCGTAGATGTTGCCGGAAACGGAAACATGGTACGTATCGGAAAATATTATCGGAAATGGAAATATTGCCAGAATCGGAAATATTGCCGGAAACGGAAATATTGTCAGAATCGGAAATATTATCGGAATCGGAAAATAATTCCGGAATCGGAAATATTAAATATTGTTCGTATCGGAAATGAATTCCGGAATCGGGAATTTAATCGGAAGCGTATCGTACGAATTAGCATCGGACGAGGCCCGCTAGACGAAGGCCCAGCACGAAGCCAGGCCGTCGCCCAGCGAGCCAACGCACACCAGCGCACGCCAAGCCTCGACCAGGCCCAGCGCAAGGCCAGCCCCAGCCAAGGCCTTGGGCGCGCGCGCGCGGAGCGCAGCAATGGGCCGAGCGCTGTGCGCCTAGCGTGGGCCGCAAGGCTTGCGCGGGTGTACGGTGCTCGTGCATGGCTTGTGCGGGAATCCTGAAGCAATCAGGATTCGAAGTGTGATTAAATCCTAAAACTATTAGATAATGATTATTTAATTAGAGTCCTAGTAGGGTTATAATTAAATAAATTAGTATCCTAATAGGATTCCAAAACCCTTTCCATAACTCTATAAATACGTGCCTAGGGTCACATATTTTATGAGATTATTCAAGTATTCAAAGTGAGTTTTTGAGAGAAAATTCAGACACATTTCTTACCTAAGAGTGCCAAAAATCTTTAGTACCTTAAGGGCGATTCTAGTTGGTCAATCTTAAGGCGGATCCGGACGTGCTGTGGACTATCTACGGAGGGACGACACTTGGAGTCCTAAAGACTTGTTCTTGTTCGGTTCGGGCGCAGCTAGGGAAGGCACGCAACAAAGAGTATGCATCTAAACTATGCTATATGATTATATGTAAATAATATGTATTCCTGGCTAAATGGTTTTTCCGCATGATTTATGAATTGTCATATGTATCATAACCTAACAGTTTCTTGGCCAAGCGGTACGCTACGCGTGTGAGTGGTGTTTGGTTTTTTTTAGCTGGCGGGCTCCGTGAACCGCACGCCGATAAACCTCTTCAGTGTTTGCTCCAAGTGCTATACAGGCCTTGGGCGAGTGATGGTTTTCTGTGTTGCATTCCTAACGATCGCATTGACATGGACCAA
This sequence comes from Spinacia oleracea, assembly GCF_020520425.1. Classification (NCBI taxonomy): domain Eukaryota; kingdom Viridiplantae; phylum Streptophyta; class Magnoliopsida; order Caryophyllales; family Amaranthaceae; genus Spinacia; species Spinacia oleracea. The sequence goes on along the minus strand of NW_026614432.1, from coordinate 39,120 downwards.
GGGCATGGCATCCATAAGCACGCAAGGGAAAGGCATGGCCCAAGGCACAACAATCGGACCCAAGACATGGCCCAAGGCAAAACGATCGGACCACATGCACAATAATGACCACTATGAATGAATTTTCCCGAAAACTTTCCAAAAATAGCAACCCGGGACCACACGGGCACCCCCCGAGGTCCCAAAATAAAAAATTTCAACACCAATGTTTTCTATATATATTTATATGTCTTTTCCTATTTTTTCGGATTTTTTGGGATTTTTTTGAATTTTTTGGGATTTTCCCCGTTTTTACCCCTAAAATAGCAACCCGGGACCACACGGGCACCCCCCTAGGTCCAAAAATAAAACATTTCAACACCAATAATTTTTTGGGATTTTTTGGGATTTTTTTGGGATTTTTTGGGATTTTTTTGAGATTTTTTTGAATTTTTCCCTTATTTTTCTCGTATTTACCCCTATTTTCCCTATTTTCGGAAAACAAAAATAATTTTTTTGAAAAAAAAAAATCATGAAAATTAAGCTTAATGCCCATATAAGGTTTTCCAACAAAAAAAACAGGGCATTATTATGACAAAAACTCAAGTTTTGAGCCATTATTATGTTACTGTCACTTGGGTGTTCACTAGGAAAATTTAGCTAATTCAAAATAAACCTCTATAGGGGGAGGGTGACAGTGGAAGGATGGATGGTCAAGGTTGGCTTAAAACTCTCTTGTGGGCACCGTTGGGCACCGTTGGGCATGGTCGGCCCCCCTACGAAACCACACATGCCCATGACATTAGACGGATTGAAAATTTTGGATCATTCGACGGATTTGACGCATAATTTTTTGTCCGAAACCCGATTTGACGCGAAAAATTATTTTTTTGAAAAAAAAAAAATCAAAAAAATTCTAAAAAAATTCTAAAAAAATATTAAAAAAAAAAATTTTTTGAAAAAAAATTTGTTGGCTCTAAGCAAGGGCACGACATGGCCCAAGACAGGCAAGATATGACCCAAGAAAGGCAAGCAAGGGCACGACATGGCCCAAGCAAAGCAATGCATGACCCAAGAAAGGCAAGCAAGGGCACGACTTGGCCCAAGCAAGGCAATCCATGACCCAAGAAAGGCAAGCAAGGGCACGACATGGCCCAAGCAAGGCAAGACATGACCCAAGAAAGGCAAGCAAGGGCACGACATGACCCAAGCAAGGCAAAGCATGACCCAAGAAAGGCAAGCAAGGGCACGACATGGCCCAAGAAAGGCAAGCAAGGGCACGACATGGCCCAAGCAAGGCAAGGCATGACCAAAGAAAGGCAAGCAAGGGCACGACATGGCCTAAGCAAGGCAAGGCATGACCCAAGAAAGGCAAGCAAATGCACGACATGACCCAAGCAAGGCAAGGCATGACCCAAGAAAGCCAAGCAAGGGCACGACATGGCCCAAGCAAGGCAAGGCATGACCCAAGAAAGGTAAGCAAGGGCACGACATGGCCCAAGCAAGGCAAGGCATGACCCAAGAAAGGTAAGCAAGGGCACGACATGGCCCAAGCAAGGTAAGCATGACCCAAGAAAGGCAAGCAAGGGCACGACTTGGCCCAAGCAAGGCAAGGCATGACCCAAGAAAGGCAAGCAAGGGCATGACATGGCCCAAGCAAGGCAAGGCATGACCCAAGAAAGGTAAGCAAGGGCACGACATGGCCCAAGCAAGGTAAGCATGACCCAAAAAAGGTAAGCAAGGGCACGACATGGCCCAAGCAAGGCAAGCCATGACCCAAGAAAGGCAAGCAAGGGCACGACATGGCCCAAGCAAGGCAAGACATGACCCAAGAAAGGTAAGCAAGGGCACGACATGGCCCAAGCAAGGGAAGCATGACCCAAGAAAGGTAAGCAAGGGCACGACATGGCCCAAGCAAGGCAAGGCATGACCCAAGAAAGGTAAGCACGGGCACGACATGGCCCAAGCAAGGTAAGCATGACCCAAGAAAGGCAAGCAAGGGCACGACTTGGCCCAAGCAAGGCAAGGCATGACCCAAGAAAGGTAATCAAGGGCACGACATGGCCCAAGCAAGGCAAGGCATGACCCAAGAAATGTAAGCAAGGGCACGACATGGCCCAAGCAAGGTAAGCATGACCCAAGAAAGGCAAGCAAGGGCACGACATGGCCCAAGCAAGGCAAGGCATGACCCAAGAAAGGTAAGCAAGGGCACGACATGGCCCAAGCAAGGCAAGGCATGACCCAAGAAAGGTAAGCAAGGGCACGACATGGCCCAAGCAAGGCAAAGCATGACCCAAGAAAGGTAAGCAAGGGCACAACATGGCCCAAGCAAGGGAAGCATGACCCAAGAAAGGTAAGCAAGGGCACGACATGGCCCAAGAAAGGCAAGGCATGACCCAAGAAAGGTAAGCAAGGGCACGACATGGCCCAAGCAAGGTAAGCATGACCCAAGAAAGGCAAGCAAGGGCACGACTTGGCCCAAGCAAGGCAAGGCATGACCCAAGAAAGGTAAGCAAGGGCACGACATGGCCCAAGCAAGGCAAGGCATGACCCAAGAAAGGTAAGCAAGGGCACGACATGGCCCAAGCAAAGGAAGCATGACCCAAGAAAGGTAAGCAAGGGCACGACATGGCCCAAGCAAGGCAAGGCATGACCCAAGAAAGGCAAGCAAGGGCACGACATGGCCCAAGCAAGGCAAGGCATGACCTAAGAAAGGTAAGCAAGGGCACGACATGGCCCAAGCAAGGCAAGGCATGAACCAAGATAGGTAAGCAAGGGCACGGCATGGCCAAGCAAGGCAAGGCATGACCAAGAAAGGTAAGCAAGGGCACGACATGGCCCAAACAAGGTAAGCATGACCCAAGAAAGGTAAGCAAGGGCACGACATGGCCCAAGCAAGGCAAGGCATGACCCAAGAAAGGTAAGCAAGGGCACGGCATGTCCCAAGCAAGGCAGGGCATGACCCAAGAAAGGTAAGCAAGGGCACGACATGGCCCAAGCAAGGCAAGGCATGACCCAAGAAAGGTAAGCAAGGGTACGACATGGCCCAAGCAAGGTAAGCATGACCCAAGAAAGGTAAGCAAGGGCACGACATGGCCCAAGCAAGGGAAGCATGACCCAAGAAAGGTAAGCAAGGGCACGACATGGCCCAAGCAAGGCAAGGCATGACCCAAGAAAGGTAAGCACGGGCACGACATGGCCCAAGCAAGGTAAGCATGACCCAAGAAAGGCAAGCAAGGGCACGACTTGGCCCAAGCAAGGCAAGGCATGACCCAAGAAAGGTAAGCAAGGGCACGACATGGCCCAAGCAAGGCAAGGCATGACCCAAGAAAGGTAAGCAAGGGCACGACATGGCCCAAGCAAGGCAAGGCATGACCCAAGAAAGGTAAGCAACGGCACGACATGGCCCAAGCAAGGTAAGCATGACCCAAGAAAGGCAAGCAAGGGCACGACATGGCCCAAGCAAGGCAAGGCATGACCCAAGAAAGGTAAGCAAGGGCACGACATGGCCCAAGCAAGGCAAGGCATGACCCAAGAAAGGTAAGCAAGGGCACGACATGGCCCAAGCAAGGCAAGGCATGACCCAAGAAAGGTAAGCAAGGGCACAACATGGCCCAAGCAAGGGAAGCATGACCCAAGAAAGGTAAGCAAGGGCACGACATGGCCCAAGCAAGGTAAGCATGACCCAAGAAAGGTAAGCAAGGGCACGACATGGCCCAAGCAAGGCAATCCATGACCCAAGAAAGGCAAGCAAGGGCACGACATGGCCCAAGCAAGGCAAGACATGACCCAAGAAAGGCAAGCAAGGGCACGACATGGCCCAAGCAAGGCAAAGCATGACCCAAGAAAGGCAAGCAAGGGCACGACATGGCCCAAGAAAGGCAAGCAAGGGCACGACATGGCCCAAGCAAGGCAAGGCATGACCAAAGAAAGGCAAGCAAGGGCACGACATGGCCTAAGCAAGGCAAGGTATGACCCAAGAAAGGCAAGCAAGGGCACGACATGGCCCAAGCAAGGCAAGGCCTGACCCAAGAAAGCCAAGCAAGGGCACGACATGGCCCAAGCAAGGCAAGGCATGACCCAAGAAAGGTAAGCAAGGGCACGACATGGCCCAAGCAAGGCAAGGCATGACCCAAGAAAGGTAAGCAAGGGCACGACATGGCCCAAGACAGGCAAGGTATGACCCAAGAAAGGCAAGCAAGGGCACGACATGGCCCAAGCAAAGCAATGCATGACCCAAGAAAGGCAAGCAAGGGCACGACATGGCCCAAGCAAGGCAATCCATGACCCAAGAAAGGCAAGCAAGGGCACGACATGACCCAAGCAAGGCAAGACATGACCCAAGAAAGGCAAGCAAGGGCACGACATGGCCCAAGCAAGGCAAAGCATGACCCAAGAAAGGCAAGCAAGGGCACGACATGGCCCAAGAAAGGCAAGCAAGGGCACGACATGGCCCAAGCAAGGCAAGGCATGACCAAAGAAAGGCAAGCAAGGGCACGACATGGCCTAAGCAAGGCAAGGCATGACCCAAGAAAGGCAAGCAAGGGCACGACATGACCCAAGCAAGGCAAGGCATGACCCAAGAAAGCCAAGCAAGGGCACGACATGGCCCAAGCAAGGCAAGGCATGACCCAAGAAAGGTAAGCAAGGGCACGACATGGCCCAAGCAAGGCAAGGCATGACCCAAGAAAGGTAAGCAAGGGCACGACATGGCCCAAGCAAGGTAAGCATGACCCAAGAAAGGCAAGCAAGGGCACGACTTGGCCCAAGCAAGGCAAGGCATGACCCAAGAAAGGCAAGCAAGGGCATGACATGGCCCAAGCAAGGCAAGGCATGACCCAAGAAAGGTAAGCAAGGGCACGACATGGCCCAAGCAAGGTAAGCATGACCCAAGAAAGGTAAGCAAGGGCACGACATGGCCCAAGCAAGGCAAGCCATGACCCAAGAAAGGCAAGCAAGGGCACGACATGGCCCAAGCAAGGCAAGGCATGACCCAAGAAAGCTAAGCAAGGGCACGACATGGCCCAAGCAAGGGAAGCATGACCCAAGAAAGGTAAGCAAGGGCACGACATGGCCCAAGCAAGGCAAGGCATGACCCAAGAAAGGTAAGCACGGGCACGACATGGCCCAAGCAAGGTAAGCATGACCCAAGAAAGGCAAGCAAGGGCACGACTTGGCCCAAGCAAGGCAAGGCATGACCCAAGAAAGGTAAGCAAGGGCACGACATGGCCCAAGCAAGGCAAGGCATGACCCAAGAAAGGAAAGCAAGGGCACGACATGGCCCAAGCAAGGCAAGGCATGACCCAAGAAAGGTAAGCAAGGGCACGACATGGCCCAAGCAAGGCAAGGCATGACCCAAGAAAGGTAAGCAAGGGCACGACATGGCCCAAGCAAGGCAAGGCATGACCCAAGAAAGGTAAGCAAGGGCACGACATGGCCCAAGCAAGGCAAGGCATGACCCAAGAAAGGTAAGCAAGGGCACAACATGGCCCAAGCAAGGGAAGCATGACCCAAGAAAGGTAAGCAAGGGCACGACATGGCCCAAGCAAGGTAAGCATGACCCAAGAAAGGTAAGCAAGGGCACGACATGGCCCAAGCAAGGCAAGGCATGACCCAAGATAGGTAAGCAAGGGCACGACATGGCCAAGCAAGGCAAGGCATGACCAAGAAAGGTAAGCAAGGGCACGACATGGCCCAAGCAAGGTAAGCATGACCCAAGAAAGGCAAGCAAGGGCACGACATGGCCCAAGCAAGGCAAGGCATGACCCAAGAAAGGTAAGCAAGGGCACGACATGGCCCAAGCAAGGCAAGGCATGACCCAAGAAAGGTAAGCAAGGGCACGACATGGCCCAAGCAAGGCAAGGCATGACCCAAGAAAGGTAAGCAAGGGCACAACATGGCCCAAGCAAGGGAAGCATGACCCAAGAAAGGTAAGCAAGGGCACGACATGGCCCAAGCAAGGTAAGCATGACCCAAGAAAGGTAAGCAAGGGCACGACATGGCCCAAGCAAGGCAATCCATGACCCAAGAAAGGCAAGCAAGGGCACGACATGGCCCAAGCAAGGCAAGACATGACCCAAGAAAGGCAAGCAAGGGCACGACATGGCCCAAGCAAGGCAAGGCATGACCCAAGAAAGGTAAGCAAGGGCACGACATGGCCCAAGACAGGCAAGGTATGACCCAAGAAAGGCAAGCAAGGGCACGACATGGCCCAAGCAAAGCAATGCATGACCCAAGAAAGGCAAGCAAGCGCACGACATGGCCCAAGCAAGGCAATCCATGACCCAAGAAAGGCAAGCAAGGGCACGACATGGCCTAAGCAAGGCAAGACATGACCCAAGAAAGGCAAGCAAGGGCACGACATGGCCCAAGCAAGGCAAAGCATGACCCAAGAAAGGCAAGCAAGGGCACGACATGGCCCAAGAAAGGCAAGCAAGGGCACGACATGGCCTAAGCAAGGCAAGGCATGACCAAAGAAAGGCAAGCAAGGGCACGACATGGCCTAAGCAAGGCAAGGCATGACCCAAGAAAGGCAAGCAAGGGCACGACATGACCCAAGCAAGGCAAGGCATGACCCAAGAAAGCCAAGCAAGGGCACGACATGGCCCAAGCAAGGCAAGGCATGACCCAAGAAAGGTAAGCAAGGGCACGACATGGCCCAAGCAAGGCAAGGCATGACCCAAGAAAGGTAAGCAAGGGCACGACATGGCCCAAGCAAGGCAAGGCATGACCCAAGAAAGGTAAGCAAGGGCACGACATGGCCCAAGCAAGGTAAGCATGACCCAAGAAAGGCAAGCAAGGGCACGACTTGGCCCAAGCAAGGCAAGGCATGACCCAAGAAAGGCAAGCAAGGGCATGACATGGCCCAAGCAAGGCAAGGCATGACCCAAGAAAGGTAAGCAAGGGCACGACATGGCCCAAGCAAGGTAAGCATGACCCAAGAAAGGTAAGCAAGGGCACGACATGGCCCAAGCAAGGCAAGCCATGACCCAAGAAAGGCAAGCAAGGGCACGACATGGCCCAAGCAAGGCAAGGCATGACCCAAGAAAGCTAAGCAAGGGCACGACATGGCCCAAGCAAGGGAAGCATGACCCAAGAAAGGTAAGCAAGGGCACGACATGGCCCAAGCAAGGCAAGGCATGACCCAAGAAAGGTAAGCACGGGCACGACATGGCCCAAGCAAGGTAAGCATGACCCAAGAAAGGCAAGCAAGGGCACGACTTGGCCCAAGCAAGGCAAGGCATGACCCAAGAAAGGTAAGCAAGGGCACGACATGGCCCAAGCAAGGCAAGGCATGACCCAAGAAAGGAAAGCAAGGGCACGACATGGCCCAAGCAAGGCAAGGCATGACCCAAGAAAGGTAAGCAAGGGCACGACATGGCCCAAGCAAGGCAAGGCATGACCCAAGAAAGGTAAGCAAGGGCACGACATGGCCCAAGCAAGGCAAGGCATGACCCAAGAAAGGTAAGCAAGGGCACGACATGGCCCAAGCAAGGCAAGGCATGACCCAAGAAAGGTAAGCAAGGGCACAACATGGCCCAAGCAAGGGAAGCATGACCCAAGAAAGGTAAGCAAGGGCACGACATGGCCCAAGCAAGGTAAGCATGACCCAAGAAAGGTAAGCAAGGGCACGACATGGCCCAAGCAAGGTAAGCATGACCCAAGAAAGGCAAGCAAGGGCACGACTTGGCCCAAGCAAGGCAAGGCATGACCCAAGAAAGGCAAGCAAGGGCATGACATGGCCCAAGCAAGGCAAGGCATGACCCAAGAAAGGTAAGCAAGGGCACGACATGGCCCAAGCAAGGTAAGCATGACCCAAGAAAGGTAAGCAAGGGCACGACATGGCCCAAGCAAGGCAAGCCATGACCCAAGAAAGGCAAGCAAGGGCACGACATGGCCCAAGCAAGGCAAGGCATGACCCAAGAAAGCTAAGCAAGGGCACGACATGGCCCAAGCAAGGGAAGCATGACCCAAGAAAGGTAAGCAAGGGCACGACATGGCCCAAGCAAGGCAAGGCATGACCCAAGAAAGGTAAGCACGGGCACGACATGGCCCAAGCAAGGTAAGCATGACCCAAGAAAGGCAAGCAAGGGCACGACTTGGCCCAAGCAAGGCAAGGCATGACCCAAGAAAGGTAAGCAAGGGCACGACATGGCCCAAGCAAGGCAAGGCATGACCCAAGAAAGGAAAGCAAGGGCACGACATGGCCCAAGCAAGGCAAGGCATGACCCAAGAAAGGTAAGCAAGGGCACGACATGGCCCAAGCAAGGCAAGGCATGACCCAAGAAAGGTAAGCAAGGGCACGACATGGCCCAAGCAAGGCAAGGCATGACCCAAGAAAGGTAAGCAAGGGCACGACATGGCCCAAGCAAGGCAAGGCATGACCCAAGAAAGGTAAGCAAGGGCACAACATGGCCCAAGCAAGGGAAGCATGACCCAAGAAAGGTAAGCAAGGGCACGACATGGCCCAAGCAAGGTAAGCATGACCCAAGAAAGGTAAGCAAGGGCACGACATGGCCCAAGCAAGGCAAGGCATGACCCAAGATAGGTAAGCAAGGGCACGACATGGCCAAGCAAGGCAAGGCATGACCAAGAAAGGTAAGCAAGGGCACGACATGGCCCAAGCAAGGTAAGCATGACCCAAGAAAGGCAAGCAAGGGCACGACATGGCCCAAGCAAGGCAAGGCATGACCCAAGAAAGGTAAGCAAGGGCACGACATGGCCCAAGCAAGGCAAGGCATGACCCAAGAAAGGTAAGCAAGGGCACGACATGGCCCAAGCAAGGCAAGGCATGACCCAAGAAAGGTAAGCAAGGGCACAACATGGCCCAAGCAAGGGAAGCATGACCCAAGAAAGGTAAGCAAGGGCACGACATGGCCCAAGCAAGGTAAGCATGACCCAAGAAAGGTAAGCAAGGGCACGACATGGCCCAAGCAAGGCAATCCATGACCCAAGAAAGGCAAGCAAGGGCACGACATGGCCCAAGCAAGGCAAGACATGACCCAAGAAAGGCAAGCAAGGGCACGACATGGCCCAAGCAAGGCAAGGCATGACCCAAGAAAGGTAAGCAAGGGCACGACATGGCCCAAGACAGGCAAGGTATGACCCAAGAAAGGCAAGCAAGGGCACGACATGGCCCAAGCAAAGCAATGCATGACCCAAGAAAGGCAAGCAAGCGCACGACATGGCCCAAGCAAGGCAATCCATGACCCAAGAAAGGCAAGCAAGGGCACGACATGGCCTAAGCAAGGCAAGACATGACCCAAGAAAGGCAAGCAAGGGCACGACATGGCCCAAGCAAGGCAAAGCATGACCCAAGAAAGGCAAGCAAGGGCACGACATGGCCCAAGAAAGGCAAGCAAGGGCACGACATGGCCCAAGCAAGGCAAGGCATGACCAAAGAAAGGCAAGCAAGGGCACGACATGGCCTAAGCAAGGCAAGGCATGACCCAAGAAAGGCAAGCAAGGGCACGACATGACCCAAGCAAGGCAAGGCATGACCCAAGAAAGCCAAGCAAGGGCACGACATGGCCCAAGCAAGGCAAGGCATGACCCAAGAAAGGTAAGCAAGGGCACGACATGGCCCAAGCAAGGCAAGGCATGACCCAAGAAAGGTAAGCAAGGGCACGACATGGCCCAAGCAAGGTAAGCATGACCCAAGAAAGGCAAGCAAGGGCACGACTTGGCCCAAGCAAGGCAAGGCATGACCCAAGAAAGGCAAGCAAGGGCATGACATGGCCCAAGCAAGGCAAGGCATGACCCAAGAAAGGTAAGCAAGGGCACGACATGGCCCAAGCAAGGTAAGCATGACCCAAGAAAGGTAAGCAAGGGCACGACATGGCCCAAGCAAGGCAAGCCATGACCCAAGAAAGGCAAGCAAGGGCACGACATGGCCCAAGCAAGGCAAGGCATGACCCAAGAAAGCTAAGCAAGGGCACGACATGGCCCAAGCAAGGGAAGCATGACCCAAGAAAGGTAAGCAAGGGCACGACATGGCCCAAGCAAGGCAAGGCATGACCCAAGAAAGGTAAGCACGGGCGCGACATGGCCCAAGCAAGGTAAGCATGACCCAAGAAAGGCAAGCAAGGGCACGACTTGGCCCAAGCAAGGCAAGGCATGACCCAAGAAAGGTAAGCAAGGGCACGACATGGCCCAAGCAAGGCAAGGCATGACCCAAGAAAGGTAAGCAAGGGCACGACATGGCCCAAGCAAGGCAAGGCATGACCAAAGAAAGGCAAGCAAGGGCACGACATGGCCTAAGCAAGGCAAGGTATGACCCAAGAAAGGCAAGCAAGGGCACGACATGGCCCAAGCAAGGCAAGGCCTGACCCAAGAAAGCCAAGCAAGGGCACGACATGGCCCAAGCAAGGCAAGGCATGACCCAAGAAAGGTAAGCAAGGGCACGACATGGCCCAAGCAAGGCAAGGCATGACCCAAGAAAGGTAAGCAAGGGCACGACATGGCCCAAGACAGGCAAGGTATGACCCAAGAAAGGCAAGCAAGGGCACGACATGGCCCAAGCAAAGCAATGCATGACCCAAGAAAGGCAAGCAAGGGCACGACATGGCCCAAGCAAGGCAATCCATGACCCAAGAAAGGCAAGCAAGGGCACGACATGGCCTAAGCAAGGCAAGACATGACCCAAGAAAGGCAAGCAAGGGCACGACATGGCCCAAGCAAGGCAAATCATGACCCAAGAAAGGCAAGCAAGGGCACGACATGGCCCAAGAAAGGCAAGCAAGGGCACGACATGGCCCAAGCAAGGCAAGGCATGACCAAAGAAAGGCAAGCAAGGGCACGACATGGCCTAAGCAAGGCAAGGCATGACCCAAGAAAGGCAAGCAAGGGCACGACATGACCCAAGCAAGGCAAGGCATGACCCAAGAAAGCCAAGCAAGGGCACGACATGGCCTAAGCAAGGCAAGGCATGACCCAAGAAAGGTAAGCAAGGGCACGACATGGCCCAAGCAAGGCAAGGCATGACCCAAGAAAGGTAAGCAAGGGCACGACATGGCCCAAGCAAGGTAAGCATGACCCAAGAAAGGCAAGCAAGGGCACGACTTGGCCCAAGCAAGGCAAGGCATGACCCAAGAAAGGCAAGCAAGGGCATGACATGGCCCAAGCAAGGCAAGGCATGACCCAAGAAAGGTAAGCAAGGGCACGACATGGCCCAAGCAAGGTAAGCATGACCGAAGAAAGGTAAGCAAGGGCACGACATGGCCCAAGCAAGGCAAGCCATGACCCAAGAAAGGCAAGCAAGGGCACGACATGGCCCAAGCAAGGCAAGGCATGACCCAAGAAAGCTAAGCAAGGGCACGACATGGCCCAAGCAAGGGAAGCATGACCCAAGAAAGGTAAGCAAGGGCACGACATGGCCCAAGCAAGGCAAGGCATGACCCAAGAAAGGTAAGCACGGGCACGACATGGCCCAAGCAAGGTAAGCATGACCCAAGAAAGGCAAGCAAGGGCACGACTTGGCCCAAGCAAGGCAAGGCATGACCCAAGAAAGGTAAGCAAGGGCACGACATGGCCCAAGCAAGGCAAGGCATGACCCAAGAAAGGTAAGCAAGGGCACGACATGGCCCAAGCAAGGCAAGGCATGACCCAAGAAAGGTAAGCAAGGGCACGACATGGCCCAAGCAAGGTAAGCATGACCCAAGAAAGGCAAGCAAGGGCACGACATGGCCCAAGCAAGGCAAGGCATGACCCAAGAAAGGTAAGCAAGGGCACGACATGGCCCAAGCAAGGCAAGGCATGACCCAAGAAAGGTAAGCAAGGGCACGACATGGCCCAAGCAAGGCAAGGCATGACCCAAGAAAGGTAAGCAAGGGCACAACATGGCCCAAGCAAGGGAAGCATGACCCAAGAAAGGTAAGCAAGGGCACGACATGGCCCAAGCAAGGTAAGCATGACCCAAGAAAGGTAAGCAAGGGCACGACATGGCCCAAGCAAGGCAATCCATGACCCAAGAAAGGCAAGCAAGGGCACGACATGGCCCAAGCAAGGCAAGACATGACCCAAGAAAGGCAAGCAAGGGCACGACATGGCCCAAGCAAGGCAAGGCATGACCCAAGAAAGGTAAGCAAGGGCACGACATGGCCCAAGCAAGGCAATCCATGACCCAAGAAAGGCAAGCAAGGGCACGACATGGCCCAAGCAAAGCAATGCATGACCCAAGAAAGGCAAGCAAGCGCACGACATGGCCTAAGCAAGGCAAGGCATGACCCAAGAAAGGCAAGCAAGGGCACGACATGACCCAAGCAAGGCAAGGCATGACCCAAGAAAGCCAAGCAAGGGCACGACATGGCCTAAGCAAGGCAAGGCATGACCCAAGAAAGGTAAGCAAGGGCACGACATGGCCCAAGCAAGGCAAGGCATGACCCAAGAAAGGTAAGCAAGGGCACGACATGGCCCAAGCAAGGTAAGCATGACCCAAGAAAGGCAAGCAAGGGCACGACTTGGCCCAAGCAAGGCAAGGCATGACCCAAGAAAGGCAAGCAAGGGCATGACATGGCCCAAGCAAGGCAAGGCATGACCCAAGAAAGGTAAGCAAGGGCACGACATGGCCCAAGCAAGGTAAGCATGACCGAAGAAAGGTAAGCAAGGGCACGACATGGCCCAAGCAAGGCAAGCCATGACCCAAGAAAGGCAAGCAAGGGCACGACATGGCCCAAGCAAGGCAAGGCATGACCCAAGAAAGCTAAGCAAGGGCACGACATGGCCCAAGCAAGGGAAGCATGACCCAAGAAAGGCAAGCAAGGGCACGACATGGCCTAAGCAAGGCAAGGTATGACCCAAGAAAGGCAAGCAAGGGCACGACATGGCCCAAGCAAGGCAAGGCCTGACCCAAGAAAGCCAAGCAAGGGCACGACATGGCCCAAGCAAGGCAAGGCATGACCCAAGAAAGGTAAGCAAGGGCACGACATGGCCCAAGCAAGGCAAGGCATGACCCAAGAAAGGTAAGCAAGGGCACGACATGGCCCAAGCAAGGCAAGGCATGACCAAAGAAAGGCAAGCAAGGGCACGACATGGCCTAAGCAAGGCAAGGTATGACCCAAGAAAGGCAAGCAAGGGCACGACATGGCCCAAGCAAGGCAAGGCCTGACCCAAGAAAGCCAAGCAAGGGCACGACATGGCCCAAGCAAGGCAAGGCATGACCCAAGAAAGGTAAGCAAGGGCACGACATGGCCCAAGCAAGGCAAGGCATGACCCAAGAAAGGTAAGCAAGGGCACGACATGGCCCAAGACAGGCAAGGTATGACCCAAGAAAGGCAAGCAAGGGCACGACATGGCCCAAGCAAAGCAATGCATGACCCAAGAAAGGCAAGCAAGGGCACGACATGGCCCAAGCAAGGCAATCCATGACCCAAGAAAGGCAAGCAAGGGCACGACATGGCCTAAGCAAGGCAAGACATGACCCAAGAAAGGCAAGCAAGGGCACGACATGGCCCAAGCAAGGCAAATCATGACCCAAGAAAGGCAAGCAAGGGCACGACATGGCCCAAGAAAGGCAAGCAAGGGCACGACATGGCCCAAGCAAGGCAAGGCATGACCAAAGAAAGGCAAGCAAGGGCACGACATGGCCTAAGCAAGGCAAGGCATGACCCAAGAAAGGCAAGCAAGGGCACGACATGACCCAAGCAAGGCAAGGCATGACCCAAGAAAGCCAAGCAAGGGCACGACATGGCCTAAGCAAGGCAAGGCATGACCCAAGAAAGGTAAGCAAGGGCACGACATGGCCCAAGCAAGGCAAGGCATGACCCAAGAAAGGTAAGCAAGGGCACGACATGGCCCAAGCAAGGTAAGCATGACCCAAGAAAGGCAAGCAAGGGCACGACTTGGCCCAAGCAAGGCAAGGCATGACCCAAGAAAGGCAAGCAAGGGCATGACATGGCCCAAGCAAGGCAAGGCATGACCCAAGAAAGGTAAGCAAGGGCACGACATGGCCCAAGCAAGGTAAGCATGACCGAAGAAAGGTAAGCAAGGGCACGACATGGCCCAAGCAAGGCAAGCCATGACCCAAGAAAGGCAAGCAAGGGCACGACATGGCCCAAGCAAGGCAAGGCATGACCCAAGAAAGCTAAGCAAGGGCACGACATGGCCCAAGCAAGGGAAGCATGACCCAAGAAAGGTAAGCAAGGGCACGACATGGCCCAAGCAAGGCAAGGCATGACCCAAGAAAGGTAAGCACGGGCACGACATGGCCCAAGCAAGGTAAGCATGACCCAAGAAAGGCAAGCAAGGGCACGACTTGGCCCAAGCAAGGCAAGGCATGACCCAAGAAAGGTAAGCAAGGGCACGACATGGCCCAAGCAAGGCAAGGCATGACCCAAGAAAGGTAAGCAAGGGCACGACATGGCCCAAGCAAGGCAAGGCATGACCCAAGAAAGGTAAGCAAGGGCACGACATGGCCCAAGCAAGGTAAGCATGACCCAAGAAAGGCAAGCAAGGGCACGACATGGCCCAAGCAAGGTAAGCATGACCCAAGAAAGGCAAGCAAGGGCACGACTTGGCCCAAGCAAGGCAAGGCATGACCCAAGAAAGGCAAGCAAGGGCATGACATGGCCCAAGCAAGGCAAGGCATGACCCAAGAAAGGTAAGCAAGGGCACGACATGGCCCAAGCAAGGTAAGCATGACCGAAGAAAGGTAAGCAAGGGCACGACATGGCCCAAGCAAGGCAAGCCATGACCCAAGAAAGGCAAGCAAGGGCACGACATGGCCCAAGCAAGGCAAGGCATGACCCAAGAAAGCTAAGCAAGGGCACGACATGGCCCAAGCAAGGGAAGCATGACCCAAGAAAGGCAAGCAAGGGCACGACATGGCCTAAGCAAGGCAAGGTATGACCCAAGAAAGGCAAGCAAGGGCACGACATGGCCCAAGCAAGGCAAGGCCTGACCCAAGAAAGCCAAGCAAGGGCACGACATGGCCCAAGCAAGGCAAGGCATGACCCAAGAATGGTAAGCAAGGGCACGACATGGCCCAAGCAAGGCAAGGCATGACCCAAGAAAGGTAAGCAAGGGCACGACATGGCCCAAGCAAGGCAAGGCATGACCAAAGAAAGGCAAGCAAGGGCACGACATGGCCTAAGCAAGGCAAGGTATGACCCAAGAAAGGCAAGCAAGGGCACGACATGGCCCAAGCAAGGCAAGGCCTGACCCAAGAAAGCCAAGCAAGGGCACGACATGGCCCAAGCAAGGCAAGGCATGACCCAAGAAAGGTAAGCAAGGGCACGACATGGCCCAAGCAAGGCAAGGCATGACCCAAGAAAGGTAAGCAAGGGCACGACATGGCCCAAGACAGGCAAGGTATGACCCAAGAAAGGCAAGCAAGGGCACGACATGGCCCAAGCAAAGCAATGCATGACCCAAGAAAGGCAAGCAAGGGCACGACATGGCCCAAGCAAGGCAATCCATGACCCAAGAAAGGCAAGCAAGGGCACGACATGGCCTAAGCAAGGCAAGACATGACCCAAGAAAGGCAAGCAAGGGCACGACATGGCCCAAGCAAGGCAAATCATGACCCAAGAAAGGCAAGCAAGGGCACGACATGGCCCAAGAAAGGCAAGCAAGGGCACGACATGGCCCAAGCAAGGCAAGGCATGACCAAAGAAAGGCAAGCAAGGGCACGACATGGCCTAAGCAAGGCAAGGCATGACCCAAGAAAGGCAAGCAAGGGCACGACATGACCCAAGCAAGGCAAGGCATGACCCAAGAAAGCCAAGCAAGGGCACGACATGGCCTAAGCAAGGCAAGGCATGACCCAAGAAAGGTAAGCAAGGGCACGACATGGCCCAAGCAAGGCAAGGCATGACCCAAGAAAGGTAAGCAAGGGCACGACATGGCCCAAGCAAGGTAAGCATGACCCAAGAAAGGCAAGCAAGGGCACGACTTGGCCCAAGCAAGGCAAGGCATGACCCAAGAAAGGCAAGCAAGGGCATGACATGGCCCAAGCAAGGCAAGGCATGACCCAAGAAAGGTAAGCAAGGGCACGACATGGCCCAAGCAAGGTAAGCATGACCGAAGAAAGGTAAGCAAGGGCACGACATGGCCCAAGCAAGGCAAGCCATGACCCAAGAAAGGCAAGCAAGGGCACGACATGGCCCAAGCAAGGCAAGGCATGACCCAAGAAAGCTAAGCAAGGGCACGACATGGCCCAAGCAAGGGAAGCATGACCCAAGAAAGGTAAGCAAGGGCACGACATGGCCCAAGCAAGGCAAGGCATGACCCAAGAAAGGTAAGCACGGGCACGACATGGCCCAAGCAAGGTAAGCATGACCCAAGAAAGGCAAGCAAGGGCACGACTTGGCCCAAGCAAGGCAAGGCATGACCCAAGAAAGGTAAGCAAGGGCACGACATGGCCCAAGCAAGGCAAGGCATGACCCAAGAAAGGTAAGCAAGGGCACGACATGGCCCAAGCAAGGCAAGGCATGACCCAAGAAAGGTAAGCAAGGGCACGACATGGCCCAAGCAAGGTAAGCATGACCCAAGAAAGGCAAGCAAGGGCACGACATGGCCCAAGCAAGGCAAGGCATGACCCAAGAAAGGTAAGCAAGGGCACGACATGGCCCAAGCAAGGCAAGGCATGACCCAAGAAAGGTAAGCAAGGGCACGACATGGCCCAAGCAAGGCAAGGCATGACCCAAGAAAGGTAAGCAAGGGCACAACATGGCCCAAGCAAGGGAAGCATGACCCAAGAAAGGTAAGCAAGGGCACGACATGGCCCAAGCAAGGTAAGCATGACCCAAGAAAGGTAAGCAAGGGCACGACATGGCCCAAGCAAGGCAATCCATGACCCAAGAAAGGCAAGCAAGGGCACGACATGGCCCAAGCAAGGCAAGACATGACCCAAGAAAGGCAAGCAAGGGCACGACATGGCCCAAGCAAGGCAAGGCATGACCCAAGAAAGGTAAGCAAGGGCACGACATGGCCCAAGCAAGGCAATCCATGACCCAAGAAAGGCAAGCAAGGGCACGACATGGCCCAAGCAAAGCAATGCATGACCCAAGAAAGGCAAGCAAGCGCACGACATGGCCCAAGCAAGGCAATCCATGACCCAAGAAAGGCAAGCAAGGGCACGGCATGGCCTAAGCAAGGCAAGACATGACCCAAGAAAGGCAAGCAAGGGCACGACATGGCCCAAGCAAGGCAAAGCATGACCCAAGAAAGGCAAGCAAGGGCACGACATGGCCCAAGAAAGGCAAGCAAGGGCACGACATGGCCTAAGCAAGGCAAGGCATGACCAAAGAAAGGCAAGCAAGGGCACGACATGGCCTAAGCAAGGCAAGGCATGACCCAAGAAAGGCAAGCAAGGGCACGACATGACCCAAGCAAGGCAAGGCATGACCCAAGAAAGCCAAGCAAGGGCACGACATGGCCCAAGCAAGGCAAGGCATGACCCAAGAAAGGTAAGCAAGGGCACGACATGGCCCAAGCAAGGCAAGGCATGACCCAAGAAAGGTAAGCAAGGGCACGACATGGCCCAAGCAAGGTAAGCATGACCCAAGAAAGGCAAGCAAGGGCACGACTTGGCCCAAGCAAGGCAAGGCATGACCCAAGAAAGGCAAGCAAGGGCATGACATGGCCCAAGCAAGGCAAGGCATGACCCAAGAAAGGTAAGCAAGGGCACGACATGGCCCAAGCAAGGCAAGGCATGACCCAAGAAAGGTAAGCAAGGGCACGACATGGCCCAAGCAAGGCAAGGCATGACCCAAGAAAGTTAAGCAAGGGCACAACATGGCCCAAGCAAGGGAAGCATGACCCAAGAAAGGTAAGCAAGGGCACGACATGGCCCAAGCAAGGCAAGGCATGACCGAAGAAAGGTAAGCAAGGGTACGACATGGCCCAAGCAAGGTAAGCATGACCCAAGAAAGGTAAGCAAGGGCACGACATGGCCCAAGCAAGGCAAGGCATGACCCAAGAAAGGTAAGCAAAGGCACGACATGGCCCAAGCAAGGCAAGGCATGACCAAGAAAGGTAAGCAAGGGCACGACATGGCCCAAACAAGGTAAGCATGACCCAAGAAAGGTAAGCAAGGGCACGACATGGCCAAAGCAAGGCAAGGCATGACCCAAGAAAGGTAAGCAAGGGCACGACATGGCCCAAGCAAGGCAAGGCATGACCCAAGATAGGTAAGCAAGGGCACGACATGGCCAAGCAAGGCAAGGCATGACCAAGAAAGGTAAGCAAGGGCACGACATGGCCCAAACAAGGTAAGCATGACCCAAGAAAGGTAAGCAAGGGCACGACATGGCCCAAGCAAGGCAAGGCATGACCCAAGAAAGGTAAGCAAGGGCACGACATGTCATGCCTTGCCTTGCTTACCTTGGTCATGCCTTGCCTTGCTTACCTTTCTTGGTCATGCCTTGCCTTGCTTGGGCCATGTCGTGCCCTTGCTTACCTTTCTTGGGTCATGCTTCCCTTGCTTGGGCCATGTCGTGCCCTTGCTTACCTTTCTTGGTCATGCCTTGCCTTGCTTGGGCCATGTCGTGCCCTTGCTTACCTTTCTTGGGTCATGCCTTGCCTTGCTTGGGCCATGTCGTGCCCTTGCTTACCTTTCTTGGGTCATGCTTACCTTGTTTGGGCCATGTCGTGCCCTTGCTTACCTTTCTTGGTCATGCCTTGCCTTGCTTGGGCCATGTCGTGCCCTTGCTTACCTTTCTTGGGTCATGCTTGCCTTGCTTGGGCCATGTCGTGCCCTTGCTTACCTTTCTTGGGTCATGCTTACCTTGCTTGGGCCATGTCGTACCCTTGCTTACCTTTCTTGGGTCATGCCTTGCCTTGCTTGGGCCATGTCGTGCCCTTGCTTACCTTTCTTGGGTCATGCCTTGCCTTGATTGGGACATGTCGTGCCCTTGCTTACCTTTCTTGGGTCATGCCTTGCCTTTCTTGGGCCATGTCGTGCCCTTGCTTACCTTTCTTGGGTCATGCCTTGCCTTGCTTGGGCCATGTCGTGCCCTTGCTTACCTTTCTTGGGTCATGCCTTGCCTTGCTTGGGCCATGTCGTGCCCTTGCTTACCTTTCTTGGGTCATGCCTTGCCTTGCTTGGGCCATGTCGTGCCCTTGCTTGCCTTTCTTGGGTCATGCTTACCTTGCTTGGGCCATGTCGTGCCCTTGCTTACCTTTCTTGGGTCATGCCTTGCCTTGCTTGGGCCATGTCGTGCCCTTGCTTACCTTTCTTGGGTCATGCCTTGCCTTGCTTGGGCCATGTCGTGCCCTTGCTTACCTTTCTTGGGTCATGCCTTGCCTTGCTTGGGCCAAGTCGTGCCCTTGCTTGCCTTTCTTGGGTCATGCTTACCTTGCTTGGGCCATGTCGTGCCTGTGCTTACCTTTCTTGGGTCATGCCTTGCCTTGCTTGGGCCATGTCGTGCCCTTGCTTACCTTTCTTGGGTCATGCTTCCCTTGCTTGGGCCATGTCGTGCCCTTGCTTACCTTTCTTGGGTCATGCCTTGGCTTGCTTGGGCCATGTCATGCCCTTGCTTACCTTTCTTGGGTCATGCCTTGCCTTGCTTGGGCCAAGTCGTGCCCTTGCTTACCTTTCTTGGGTCATGCCTTGCCTTGCTTGGGCCATGTCGTGCCCTTGCTTACCTTTCTTGGGTCATGCCTTGCCTTGCTTGGGCCATGTCGTGCCCTTGCTTGCCTTTCTTGGGTCATGCTTACCTTGCTTGGGCCATGTCGTGCCCTTGCTTACCTTTCTTGGGTCATGCCTTGCCTTGCTTGGGCCATGTCGTGCCCTTGCTTACCTTTCTTGGGTCATGCCTTGCCTTGCTTGGGCCATGTCGTGCCCTTGCTTACCTTTCTTGGGTCATGCCTTGCCTTGCTTGGGCCAAGTCGTGCCCTTGCTTGCCTTTCTTGGGTCATGCTTACCTTTCTTGGGCCATGTCGTGCCCTTGCTTACCTTTCTTGGGTCATGCTTACCTTGCTTGGGCCATGTCGTGCCCTTGCTTACCTTTCTTGGGTCATGCCTTGCCTTGCTTGGGCCATGTCATGCCCTTGCTTGCCTTTCTTGGGTCATGCCTTGCCTTGCTTGGGCCAAGTCGTGCCCTTGCTTGCCTTTCTTGGGTCATGCTTACCTTGCTTGAGCCATGTCGTGCCCTTGCTTACCTTTCTTGGGTCATGCCTTGCCTTGCTTGGGCCATGTCGTGCCCTTGCTTACCTTTCTTGGGTCATGCCTTGCCTTGCTTGGGCCATGTCGTGCCCTTCCTTGGATTTCTTGGGTCATGCCTTGCCTTGCTTGGGTCATGTCGTGCCCTTGCTTGCCTTTCTTGGGTCATGCCTTGCCTTGCTTAGGCCATGTCGTGCCCTTGCTTGCCTTTCTTTGGTCATGCCTTGCCTTGCTTGGGCCATGTCGTGCCCTTGCTTGCCTTTCTTGGGCCATGTCGTGCCCTTGCTTGCCTTTCTTGGGTCATGCTTTGCCTTGCTTGGGCCATGTCGTGCCCTTGCTTGCCTTTCTTGGGTCATGTCTTGCCTTGCTTGGGCCATGTCGTGCCCTTGCTTGCCTTTCTTGGGTCATGGATTGCCTTGCTTGGGCCATGTCGTGCCCTTGCTTGCCTTTCTTGGGTCATGCATTGCTTTGCTTGGGCCATGTCGTGCCCTTGCTTGCCTTTCTTGGGTCATGCCTTGCCTGTCTTGGGCCATGTCGTGCCCTTGCTTAGAGCCAACAAATTATTTTTCAAAAAAAAAATTTTTTTAATATTTTTTTAGAATTTTTTTAGAATTTTTGTGATTTTTTTTTTTTCAAAAAAATAATTTTTCGCGTCAAATCGGGTTTCGGACAAAAAATTATGCGTCAAATCCGTCGAATGATCCAAAATTTTCAATCCGTCTAATGTCATGGGCATGTGTGGTGTCGTAGGGGGGCCGACCATGCCCAACGGTGCCCACAAGAGAGTTTTAAGCCAACATTGACCATCCATCCTTCCACTGTCACCCTCCCCCTATAGAGGTTTATTTTGAATTAGCTAAATTTTCCTAGTGAACACCCAAGTGACAGTAACATAATAATGGCTCAAAACTTGAGTTTTTGTCATAATAATGCCCCGTTTTTTTTGTTGGAAAACCTTATATACAGCACGTCCGGATCCGCCTTAAGAAAGGTAAGCATATGGAATCCCATTCATTCGTCTACGCTCATCAAGTGTTTTTGGGCACTGAGTCTTGCTTAGAGTCATTCCATGAGACATGGGTAGGTAGCCTCGCTTGGAGTCCGCCATCTTGAACCTATCAAGCACCTTATTGATATGTACTGTGCTTCTCCTAGATCCTTCATCGAAAAACATTTCCCAAGCCAAATCTTGACAGAGTTCAACATAGGAATGTCATTTCCGATAAGTAATATGTCGTCGACATATAATACTAGGAAAGCAATTTTTCTCCCACTGACCTTCTTGTATACACAAGATTCGTCTGCGTTCTTGATGAAACCAAAGTCACTGACTGCTTCATCAAAACGTATATTCCAGCTCCTGGATGCCTGCTTCAATCCGTAGATTGACTTCTTTAGCTTGCATACCTTTTTAGCATTCTTTGGATCCTCAAAACCTTCAGGCTGTGTCATAAACACAGTTTCTGTTAAAACGCCGTTTAAGAAAGCAGTTTTGACATCCATCTGCCATATTTCGTAATTGTAATATGCAGCGATTGCTAACATTATCCGAATAGACTTTAGCATTGCAACTGGTGAAAAGGTTTCATCATAATCCACACCGTGGACTTGCCTGTAACCTTTTGCAACCAATCTAGCTTTGAAAACTTCAAGTTTCCCATCCTTGTCCTTTTTCAGTTTGAAAACCCATTTGCTTCCAATGGCTTGGTAGCCATCTGGCAAATCGACCAAATCCCATACTTGGTTTTCAGACATGGAGTCTAATTCAGATTGCATGGCTTCTTGCCATTGCTTGGAGCTAGGGCTCGTCATAGCTTGTTTGTAAGTCGCAGGTTCATCACTTTCAAGTAATAGAACGTCATAGCTCTCGTTCGTCAGAATACCTAAGTACCTTTCCGGTTGAGATCTATATCTTTGCGATCTACGCGGGGTAACATTTCTAGTTTGACCATGATTCTCACCAGATTTTTCTAAAGATCTCTGAGTTTCATCCTGAATGTCATCTTGAGCATTCTCTAGAGTTTGTTGTTCGACTCGAATTTCTTCGAGGTCTACTTTTCTCCCACTTGTCATTTTGGAAATGTGATCTTTCTCCAAAAAGACACCATCTCGAGCAACAAACACCTTGTTCTCAGACGTATTGTAGAAGTAATACCCCTTTGTTTCCTTTGGATAGCCCACAAGGATACATTTGTCAGATTTTGGATGAAGTTTGTCTGAAATTAATCGTTTGACGTTTACTTCACATCCCCAAATCTTAAGAAAAGACACATTTGGAGGCTTTCCAAACCATAATTCGTATGGAGTCTTTTCGACAGCTTTAGACGGAGCTCTATTTATAGTGAGTGCAGCTGTATTTAGTGCATGTCCCCAAAATTCTAATGGAAGTTCGGCCTGACCCATCATTGACCTGACCATGTCTAGCAAGGTTCTGTTCCTCCGTTCTGACACACCGTTCCATTGTGGTGTTCCAGGAGGAGTCAATTCTGATAGAATGCCACATTCTTTCAGATGGTCATCAAATTCATAGCTCAGATATTCACCGCCTCTATCAGACCGCAGTACCTTAATCTTCTTGCCTAATTGATTCTCTACTTCACTCTGAAATTCCTTGAATTTGTCAAAGGATTCAGACTTATGCTTCATTAGGTAGACATAACCATACCTACTGAAGTCATCAGTAAAAGTGATAAAGTAGCTGAAACCACCTCTAGCATTTGTACTCATTGGTCCACATACATCTGTATGGATTAAACCCAATAGTTCATTTGCTCTTTCTCCAACTTTAGAGAAAGGTTGCTTTGTCATTTTGCCAAGTAAACATGATTCGCATTTACCATAATCCTCTAAGTCAAATGGTTCTAGAATTCCTTCCTTTTGAAGTCTTTCTAAGCGTTTCAAGTTTATATGGCCTAATCGACAATGCCACAGATAGGTGAGATCTGAATCATCCTTTTTGGCCTTTTTGGTATTTATGTTATATACTTGTTTGTCGTGATCTAATAAATAAAGTCCATTGACTAATCTAGCAGATCCATAAAACATCTCTTTAAAATAAAACGAACAACTATTGTATTTTATTAAAAAGGAAAATCCCTTAGCATCTAAGCAAGAAACTGAAATGATGTTTTTAGTAAGACTTGGAACATGGAAACATTCTTCCAGTTCCAAAACTAGCCCGGAGGGCAACGACAAATAGTAAGTTCCTACAGCTAATGCAGCAATCCGTGCTCCATTTCCCACTCGTAGGTCGACTTCACCCTTGCTTAACTTTCTACTTCTTCTTAGTCCCTGTGGATTGGAACATAAGTGTGAGCCACAACCTGTATCTAATACCCAAGAAGTTGAATTAGCAAGTATACAGTCTATAACGAAAATACCTGAAGATGGAACGACTGTTCCGTTCTTCTGATCTTCCTCTAGGTTCAAGCAATCTCTCTTCCAATGCCCCTTCTTCTTGCAGTAGAAGTATTCGGATTCAGAAGTGGGTTGACTGACCTTCCTCTTTACAGATTCGGCGCCAGTTTGCTTAGTTGGGCTGGCCTTGTTGCCACCTTTCTTAGCATTCCTCTTCTTTCCAGATTTCTTGAACTTGCCCCCACGCACCATAAGCACATCCTGCTTATCACTTTTGAGCGTCTTTTCAGCGGTGTTCAGCATACCGTGAAGCTCAGTGAGCGTTTTGTCCAGACTACTCATACTGTAGTTCAGTTTGAACTGATCATACCCGCTATGAAGAGAATGGAGGATGGTGTCTATAGCCATTTCCTGAGAAAATTGCTGATCCAGCCGACTCATATTCTCAATGAGTCCAATCATTTTGAGAACATGTGGACTTACGGGCTCGCCTTTCTTATGCTTGGTCTCAAGAATTTGCCTATGAGTCTCGAATCTTTCGACTCGAGCCAGATCTTGGAACATATTCTTCAACTCACTGATGATTGTGAAAGCATCTGAGTTGATGAACGTTTTCTGCAGATCCGCACTCATGGTGGCGAGCATTAGACATTTCACATCCTTGTTGGCATCAATCCAACGATTGAGGGCTGCCTGAGTGACCCCGTCGCCTGCGGCTTCGGGCATCGCCTCATCTAGGACATACTCCTTTTCTTCCTGCATAAGAACTATTTGCAAGTTCCTTTGCCAGTCAAGGAAGTTTTTCCCGTTCAACTTCTCCTTTTCGAGAATTGATCGAATGTTGAATGAATTGTTGTTTGCCATATTAAAAACTACAATTGAAAAGAATAAACAAATAAATAACCATTCACAGTTTCTCTTAATAAACTTAAATCCTAGCATACATGCATAATTCAATGTTTATTAAGCATTTTATTCAAGTTATTTGTTCCGGCAGGTGTGAATAAAATGATTCCAAGATCCTAAAATCATTGAAGAACTAAGCACAGTTTGTCGACTTAATCCTAGAACATCTTAGGTAAGCAAAAAGCCTTTTGCTAATAGTCTAGAAACTATTCTTGGTTGATAGGTACGTCTAAGAACTTATTAGTTAAACCTATCGATTTTTCCACGACATAAAAGGACTCCTTACTTATATCGTTGAGTTTCACCAAAACTAACATGTACTCACAATTATTTGTGTACCTTGCCCCTTTAGGACCAATAAGTAACACCTCGCTGAGCGAAAACTATTACTAGATTGATGTAAAGGATATCCAAGCAAGTGTATATTTTGGCATGGCACCTTTTAACTCAATTTTTAAGTTTGGAACTTAAGGCTCTTACTATGTTGGTTAGATTTTAAGTGAACTAAAATCCTTAATCATGCAACATAATCAAGCCATAATCTTATGCATAATTAAGACATATTTAAAGCAATAAATAACTTAAAGCATGCATAAGATAAAGGTGATCTAGTATGGCCCGACTTCATCTTGAAGCTTTGACTTCAAAGTCCGTCTTGAAAATCTCCGTGGGAGGCACCATTTTCTTCAAATAGGATAAGCTATAATTAAAACTAATTACAACTATTTGATGGTACGCAGACCATATTTGAATTGAAAAACAACTTTGGTACTTTAGACCAATTACATTCAAATTAATGGTACGCAGACCATATTTTCTATCCTATTTGGGCCATACTAGTCACTTCATAACCTGCAAAACAGTACATATACAATATATACCATTCACCCATTCATTATCATGAATGGCCCACATAGCTGGTTAGTAAAACACATTATGCATCACGTAAACATTTGCAGCAATTAATCAAGGGCACCAATAATCTACCAATTATTCAGTCCTTATTAATTATAATCAAGTTGTTTTAACCTTAAGGATTCGTAGACCTAATCAAAAGTTTATGACTAAAAAGCGCTCCCACTTAAACTAATAAATTTATATGCTTTACTAATTTTAAACATAAAAATGTATTTCTAGTCTAACCGGAAACATACAAATTTAATTAAAATTTAAAGCTCATATGAATTTATAATTGAATCCAAAAAGTTTAATTTAATTTCAGTCGTATTTAAATTAATTCATGATTTTAATTTTAGTAAAATAATTAGAATAAATAAAATTTATTATAATTACAATATTCAAAATTAAAATCCAAGAAAATAATTTTAATTATTAATTTTAAAATTAATTAAAATTACGTAAACTGAAAAATTTCAAATTAAACATTCAAAACGATCTAATCGCAACGCAAACACCCTACGCATCGCACGCCCATGGGCCACACGCACACAGCCATCGCTGGCCATGTGCGCGCAGCCCATGCGCTCGTCGCATAGCTGCTGCATCTTCCATCGCAACCCATCGCACAAGTGGTGCTCGCTGCGCGCGCGCCAGCGCTCGATGCACGCGAGCCATCGCTCGCTGTGCGCGCTCGCCAGCGCTCGCTGCGCGCGCTCCAGCGCTCGATGCACGCGAGCCATCGCTCGCTGTGCGCGAGCAATTGCTCGCTGCGCGCGATCGACGCTGGGCGCAGCGCTCGTGGCACGACATGGCCCAAGCAAGGCAAGGCATGGCCCAAGACAGGCAAGCAAGGGCACGACATGGCCCAAGACAGGCAAGGTATGACCCAAGAAAGGCAAGCAAGGGCACGACATGGCCCAAGCAAAGCAATGCATGACCCAAGAAAGGCAAGCAAGGGCACGACATGGCCCAAGCAAGGCAATCCATGACCCAAGAAAGGCAAGCAAGGGCACGACATGGCCCAAGCAAGGCAAGACATGACCCAAGAAAGGCAAGCAAGGGCACGACATGGCCCAAGCAAGGCAAAGCATGACCCAAGAAAGGCAAGCAAGGGCACGACATGGCCCAAGAAAGGCAAGCAAGGGCACGACATGGCCCAAGCAAGGCAAGGCATGACCAAAGAAAGGCAAGCAAGGGCACGACATGGCCTAAGCAAGGCAAGTCATGACCCAAGAAAGGCAAGCAAGGGCACGACATGACCCAAGCAAGGCAAGGCATGACCCAAGAAAGCCAAGCAAGGGCACGACATGGCCCAAGCAAGGCAAGACATGACCCAAGAAAGGCAAGCAAGGGCACGACATGGCCCAAGCAAGGCAAAGCATGACCCAAGAAAGGCAAGCAAGGGCACGACATGGCCCAAGAAAGGCAAGCAAGGGCACGACATGGCCCAAGCAAGGCAAGGCATGACCAAAGAAAGGCAAGCAAGGGCACGACATGGCCTAAGCAAGGCAAGGCATGACCCAAGAAAGGCAAGCAAGGGCACGACATGACCCAAGCAAGGCAAGGCATGACCCAAGAAAGCCAAGCAAGGGCACGACATGGCCCAAGCAAGGCAAGGCATGACCCAAGAAAGGTAAGCAAGGGCACGACATGGCCCAAGCAAGGCAAGGCATGACCCAAGAAAGGTAAGCAAGGGCACGACATGGCCCAAGCAAGGTAAGCATGACCCAAGAGAGGCAAGCAAGGGCACGACTTGGCCCAAGCAAGGCAAGGCATGACCCAAGAAAGGCAAGCAAGGGCATGACATGGCCCAAGCAAGGCAAGGCATGACCCAAGAAAGGTAAGCAAGGGCACGACATGGCCCAAGCAAGGTAAGCATGACCCAAGAAAGGTAAGCAAGGGCACGACATGGCCCAAGCAAGGCAAGGCATGACCCAAGAAAGGCAAGCAAGGGCACGACATGGCCCAAGCAAGGCAAGGCATGACCCAAGAAAGGTAAGCAAGGGCACGACATGGCCCAAGCAAGGGAAGCATTGAAGGAAATAATGCCCTTGGTCCAAGTATGCATTCTATGTTAAGTCTAATAAATGCGGTTCAGTATTAATTAACAAGTTAATAATTCAGTGAGATCAAGTGAGCTGAATGCCTAGCTAGAGGCCGCTTCAGTTCAAGTGGAATTAATGATATTAATCCACGGCTTACTCTTGACTGAACCCGTAGGGTCACACAAATAGTACGTAAACGGATCAAGTATTTAATGGCATTAAATACTCCATCTATGAATATTCGGAACCGACGGATCTTGGTTTCAGTGGGAGCTAAGATCGTCACAGGCAAGAAATGAATACTCCGGAAACGATGATATTGCCGGAAACGGAAATATGGATCGTATCGGAAATATGAATATTATCCAAGTCGTAGATGTTGCCGGAAACGGAAACATGGTACGTATCGGAAAATATTATTGGAAATGGAAATATTACCAGAATCGGAAATATTGCCGGAAACGGAAATATTGTCAGAATCGGAAATATTACCGGAATCGGAAAATAATTCCGGAAACGGAAATATTAAATATTTGTTCGAAACGGAAATTAATTCCGGAATCGGAAATATTAAATATTGTTCGTATCGGAAATAAATTCCGGAACTGGAAATTTAATCGGAAGCGTATCGTACGAATTAGCATCGGACGAGGCCTGCCGGACAAAGGCCCAGCACGAAGCCGGGCCATCGCCCAGCAAGCACGCGCGCGCCACAAGCCCAGCCAAGGCAGCGCCCAGGCCTACCACAAGGCAGGCCCAGCGCGCGCCAAGGCCACCGTTGCGTGGGCCGCGCTGCGTGGGCTGCTGCTCGCACGCGCATGGGCAGCCCTTGTGGCTGCCGTGTGTGTGTGAGTTTGTGCTCATGCGTGATTCCTAAATCTACAAGAATCAGTGTATGATTAAATTTCTATTCCTAATTGGATAAATTAATTAAATAGAATTCATGTAGGATTCTAATTTCGATTAATTCGTATCCTACTAGGATTACGATTCCTTTTCCATAACTCTATAAATAAAGGCCTAGGGGTCATAATTCATACACAAGTTTTCAAAGTATTCAAAAGTGAGTTTTTTTGAGAGAAAATTAAAACACACATCTTGCTCATAAAGTGCCGAAATTTTCTAGTACCTTAAGGGCGATTCTAGTTGGTCAATCTTAAGGCGGATCCGGACGTGCTGTGGACTATCTACGGAGGGACGACACTTGGAGTCCTAAAGACTTGTTCTTGTTCGGTTCGGGCGCAGCTAGGGAGGGCACGCAACAAAGAGTATGCATCTAAATTATGCTATATGATTATGTGTAAATAATATGTTGTCCTGGGTTAATGGTTGTTTCCGCATGATCTATGTAATGTCATATGTATCATAACCTAACAGTGGTATCACGAGCCCCTTATTATTTTCATAATCTAAATTGCATGAACATGGTTAAATATTACAAATTTGCAAGAATTAAAAGGGGTGATTAATTTTCGTAATTGTTAATTAATTGCAAATTGCGTTTATTTAATTATACGTACGCAGTTTTTCGGCAGTTTCTTCGTTACTCATCCGAATTGAGTGATTTTGTGTCAATTCCGCATGTAAAAGGCATTCTAAAATTTTGACAAAAATAGTATTTTTCTGCCGAACCCAGAATTCTCAAATTCGAAGCCTAACTATGACTTTTCGAAGGTTTTAGTTTTTCGAATGCAAAATTTCGTAAATTTAAGATGTTAAATTAAATATTTGCGATTCTTGTTGATAAATCTTGAATTTTTGATTGACCTACTGCATATGTTTAACAAGTTTGAATGCCTAGTCTTGTTAATTATGCAATCTAATTTGTAATTATGATTAATTTGTTGAAAATTAGAATAATTTAGAATTAATTTGATTTTCATAATTAATTGTAATTTAATTAGAAACCTATGATTAAAAACCACCATAAAAATTGTAAATTTACGATAAATTTTAAATTTTTATGACCTAGACTTGAATCCATAACAATCGGAAATCAATTGGATAATAAATTTTCGATTTTTCGCCCTAAAATTATGAAATTAATAATATTTATTAATTTGTCATTAATTTTAAATATAAATTTTAAATTTTTATGCGATTCATTCATATAACTTGCACGCACGAAGCAATGGACGCTTCGTGTTACCCTTAAGGGGTGTTGTATAATGCGGGCATGCGACGACGAGCAAGGGAGCTCGTCGCCCGTGCGGCACGAATGCAATGAGCAAGGGCGTAGTGCACGAGCACAAGGCAGCAGCCCTGCCTTGTGTCGTGTGCCACGAGCAATGAACGAATGGGCATGGGCGAAGGGCGAGCCAAGGCAGTCGCGTGTGGGCAGCAAGCGAGCTGCGCCACAACGCGCGCTGCCTCGCACAAGAGCGCGCAGCCTCGCGTGCAGCGAGCGCAAGCTCGCGTGCCACGAGCGTTGCGCCCAGCATCACTCGCGCGCACAGCGCGCGATGTCGCCCGCCCAGCGAGCGATGTCGCGCGCCCAGCGAGCGATGGCTCGCGCCAGCGAGCGATGTCGCGCGCCCAGCGAGCGATGTCGCGCGCCCAGCGAGCGATGTCGCGCGCCCAGCGAGCGATGGCTCGCGCGCCCAGCGAGCGATGGCTCGCGCGCCCAGCGAGCGATGTCGCGCGCCCAGCGAGCGATGTCGCGCGCTGCGCACTGCGAGCGATAGCTCGCGTGCGATGAGCGCTGGCGCACGCAGCGAGCACAATGTGTGCGGAGGCTTGCGATAGGGAAGCAGCAGCTATGCGACGAGCGCATGGGCTGCGCGCACATGGCCAGCAATGGTTGTGTGCGTACGGTCCATGGGCGTGCAACGCGTAGGGTGTTTGCGTTACGATTAGATCGTTTTGAATGTTTAATTTGAAAATTTCAGTTCACGTAATTTTAATTAATTTTAAAATTAATAATTTGAATTATTTTCTTGGATTTTAATTTTGAATATTATAATTATAATAAATGTTATTTATTCTAATTATTTTACTAAAATTAAAATCATGAATTAATTTAAATACGACTGAAATTAAATTAAATTTTTGGATTCAATTATAAATTGATATGAGCTTTAAATTTTAATTAAATCTGTATGTTTCCGGTTGGACTAGAAATACATTTTTATGTTTAAAATTGGTAAAGCATATGAATTTATTGGTTTAAGTGGGAGCGCTTTTTAGTCATAAACTCTTGATTAGGTCTACAAATCCTTAAGGTTAAAACAGCTTGATTAGAATTAATAAGGACTGAATAATTGATAGATTATTGGTGCCCTTGATTAATTGCTGCAAATGTTTACGTGATGCATAATGTGTTTACTAACCAGCTATGTCGGCCATTCATGATAATGAATGGGTGAATGGTATATATTGTATATGTACTGTTTTGCAGGTTATGAAGTGACTAGTATGGCCCAAATAGGATAGAAAATATGGTCTGCGTACCATTAATTTGAATGTAATTGGTCTAAAGTACCAAAGTTATTTTTCAATTCAAATATGGTCTGCGAACCATCAAATAGTTGTAATTAGTTATAGCTTATCCTATTTGAAGAAAATGATGCCTCCCACGGAGATTTTCAAGACGGACTTTGAAGTCAAAGCTTCAAGATGAAGTCGGGCCATACTAGATCACAAATATCTTATGCATGTTTTAAGTTATTTATTGCTTTAAATATGTCTTAAAATGCATGAGATCAAAAGCTTGATTATGTTGCATGATTAAGGATTTTAGTTCACTTAAAATCTAACCAACATAGTAAGAGCCTTAAGTTCCAAACTTAAAAATTGAGTTAAAAGGTGCCATGCCAAAATATACACTTGCTTGGATATCCTTTACATCAATCTAGTAATAGTTTTCGCTAAGCGAGGTGTTACTTATTGGTCCTAAAGGGGCAAGGTACACAAATAATTGTGAGTACATGTTAGTTTTGGTGAAACTCAACGATATAAGTAAGGAGTCCTTTTATGTCGTGGCAAATTCGATAGGTTTACCTAATAAGTTCTTAGACGTACCTATCAACCAAGAATAGTTTCTAGACTATTAGCAAAAGGCTTTTGCTTACCTAAGATGTTCTAGGATTAAGTCGACAAACTGTGCTTAGTTCTTCAATGATTTTAGGATCTTGGAATCATTTTATTCACACCTGCCGGAACACATAACTTGAATAAAATGCTTAATAAACATTGAATTATGCATGTATGCTAGAATTTAAGTTTATTAAGAGAAACTGTGAATGGTTATTTATTTGTTTATTCTTTTCAATTGTAGTTTTAATATGACAAACAACAATCAAAACATCATCATGGGTTCTGAGCTTATGGTCAAGCTGAACCTGAAAAATTTTCTTGAATGGGAAGCTAAGCTAGTTGAAATAGTCAAACTCAATGGACTTGAGTATGTACTATCACATCCCATGCCAAGCTACTATGCCAGAGACATGACCCCTGAGAGATTTTACGCCTGGGATGCGGATCTCAAAAAGGTTATGAGTCTCATGCTGAACAATATCCCTGATGATTGGGCTAGAAGGTTTGTAGCCTATGAACCTTTTACGCTCATCAAGAATCTGAGGGATATCTGTCGTGGAAGTACGGAGGACAGGGACCTGAACGTCCATGAGTTGATTGAATCAATGTCTGGTCTAAAGGTTAGTTCTCCCAACAGGTGTTATAGGATGGAGGTCCAAGAAACACATGTTCAGCTCCTTCGCACTAAACAGAGGGTAGGCGTCCCACTGAGGTTCCATGTGGATCTTATGTGTTCATATTTTGATCGCCTAAGTCTACTAGGAACACCAATAAGCGAAAGGATGGCAGTCTCTGTCTTGCTCAATTCACTACACAGTGGGTTTGGTCGCTTCAAGCAACAATACCTAAGTGAACCAAGAGAAGAAACAGTTGCAGAATTTATTCACCTTGTCAGAAAGGCTGAAATAGTACTGGACTGTGAAGCCAAAGATTTACTCAAGGCTAGAAAGAGACCATTCAAGAAAGGTGGAAAGTCCAAGGGCAATGCTAAATCAAAGCAGGACAAGTCCACATCAAGCTGTCTTTATTGTGATGGAATAGGCCATTACAAAAGAGAATGTCCAAAGCTAAAGGAAGATCAGAAGAACGGAACAGTCGTTCCATCTTCAGGTATTTTCGTTATAGACTGTATACTTGCTAATTCAACTTCTTGGGTATTAGATACAGGTTGTGGCTCACACTTATGTTCCAATCCACAGGGACTAAGAAGAAGTAGAAAGTTAAGCAAGGGTGAAGTCGACCTACGAGTGGGAAATGGAGCACGGATTGCTGCATTAGCTGTAGGAACTTACTATTTGTCGTTGCCCTCCGGGCTAGTTTTGGAACTGGAAGAATGTTTCCATGTTCCAAGTCTTACTAAAAACATCATTTCAGTTTCTTGCTTAGATGCTAAGGGATTTTCCTTTATAATAAAAGACAATAGTTGTTCGTTTTATTTTAAAGAGATGTTTTATGGATCTGCTAGATTAGTCAATGGACTTTATTTATTAGATCACGACAAACAAGTATATAACATAAATACCAAAAAGGCCAAAAAGGATGATCCAGATCTCACCTATCTGTGGCATTGTCGATTAGGCCATATAAACTTGAAACGCTTAGAAAGACTTCAAAGGGAAGGAATTCTAGAACCATTTGACTTAGAGGATTATGGTAAATGCGAATCATGTTTACTTGGCAAAATGACAAAGCAACCTTTCTCTAAAGTTGGAGAAAGAGCAAATGAACTATTGGGTTTAATCCATACAGATGTATGTGGACCAATGAGTACAAATGCTAGAGGTGGTTTCAGCTACTTTATCACTTTCACTGATGACTTCAGTAGGTATGGTTATGTCTACCTAATGAAGCATAAGTCTGAATCCTTTGACAAATTCAAGGAATTTCAGAGTGAAGTAGAGAATCAATTAGGCAAGAAGATTAAGGCACTGCGGTCTGATAGAGGCGGTGAATATCTGAGCTATGAATTTGATGACCATCTGAAAGAATGTGGAATTCTATCAGAATTGACTCCTCCTGGAACACCACAATGGAACGGTGTGTCAGAACGGAGGAACAGAACCTTGCTAGACATGGTCAGGTCAATGATGGGTCAGGCCGAACTTCCATTAGAATTTTGGGGACATGCACTAAATACAGCTGCACTCACTATAAATAGAGCTCCGTCTAAAGCTGTCGAAAAGACTCCATACGAATTATGGTTTGGAAAGCCTCCAAATGTGTCTTTTCTTAAGATTTGGGGATGTGAAGTATACGTCAAACGATTAATTTCAGACAAACTTCATCCAAAATCTGACAAATGTATCCTTGTGGGCTATCCAAAGGAAACAAAGGGGTATTACTTCTACAATACATATGAGAACAAAGTGTTTGTTGCTCGAGATGGTGTCTTTTTGGAGAAGGATCACATTTCCAAAATGACAAGTGGGAGAAAAGTAGACCTCGAAGAAATTCGAGTCGAACAACAAACTCTAGAGAATGCTCAAGATGACATTCAGGATGAAACTCAGAGATCTTTAGAAGAATCTGGTGAGAATCATGGTCAATCTAGAAATATTACCCCGCGTAGATCGCAAAGATATAGATCTCAACCGGAAAGGTACTTAGGTATTTTGACGAACGAGAGCTATGACGTTCTATTACTTGAAAGTGATGAACCTGCGACTTACAAGCAAGCTATGACGAGCCCTAGCTCCAAGCAGTGGCAAGAAGCCATGCAATCTGAATTAGACTCCATGTCTGAAAACCAAGTATGGGATTTGGTCGATTTGCCAGATGGCTACCAAGCCATTGGAAGCAAATGGGTTTTCAAACTGAAAAAGGACAAGGATGGGAAACTTGAAGTTTTCAAAGCTAGATTGGTTGCAAAAGGTTACAGGCAAGTCCACGGTATGGATTACGATGAAACCTTTTCACCAGTTGCAATGCTAAAGTCTATTCGAATAATGTTAGCAATCGCTGCATATTACGATTACGAAATATGGCAGATGGATGTCAAAACTGCTTTCTTAAACGGCGTTTTAACAGAAACTGTGTTTATGACACAGCCTGAAGGTTTTGAGGATCCAAAGAATGCTAAAAAGGTATGCAAGCTAAAGAAGTCAATCTACGGGTTGAAGCAAGCATCCAGGAGCTGGAATATACGTTTTGATGAAGCAGTCAGTGACTTTGGTTTCATCAAGAACGCGGACGAATCTTGTGTATACAAGAAGGTCAGTGGGAGCAAAATTGCTTTCCTAGTATTATATGTCGACGACATATTGCTTATCGGAAATGACATTCCTATGTTGAACTCTGTCAAGATTTGGCTTGGGAAATGTTTTTCGATGAAGGATCTAGGAGAAGCACAGTACATATTGGGCATCAAGATTTACAGAGATAGATCTAAAAAGATGATTGGACTTAGTCAAAGCACTTATATCAATAAGGTGCTTGATAGGTTCAAGATGGCGGACTCCAAGCGAGGCTACCTACCCATGTCTCATGGAATGACTCTAAGCAAGACTCAGTGCCCAAAAACACTTGATGAGCGTAGACGAATGAATGGGATTCCATATGCATCATTGATTGGTTCAATAATGTATGCTATGATATGTACACGCCCGGATGTTGCGTACGCACTCAGTGCTACGAGCAGATACCAGTCAGACCCAGGAGAGGCGCATTGGACTGCTGCCAAGAATATTCTGAAGTACCTGAAAAGGCACAAAGATGACTTCCTGGTCTATGGTGGAGATGATGAATTAATTGTTAAAGGCTATACGGACGCAAGTTTCCAAACCGACAAAGATGATTTCAGATCACAGTCTGGGTTTGTCTTCTGCCTCAACGGAGAAGCAGTAAGCTGGAAAAGTGCTAAGCAAAGCACCATTGCGGATTCTACAACTGAAGCGGAGTACATTGCTGCACATGAAGCAGCAAAGGAAGCTATATGGCTAAGGAAGTTCATAGGAGAACTTGGTGTAGTCCCCTCCATTAAAGGACCAATAGCCCTGTATTGTGATAATAACGGAGCTATTGCACAGGCAAAAGAGCCTAGACACCACCAAAGAGTCAAGCATGTACTTCGTAGATTTCACCTTCTACGAGAGTTCGTTGAAAGAAAAGAAGTCGAGATAAGCAAAATTGGAACTGATGACAACATATCAGATCCATTAACTAAACCTCTGCCGCAAGCGAAGCACAACTCGCACACTGCAGCTATGGGAATCAAGCATATTGGAGAATGGCTTTGATGTCTCTGTTTAATGTTTTAAAGTTTTAGAGTTTAAATCTTTGTAAAACATTATTGGTTAATCATTCACAATAAATGAAAGGAATTCATTTTTCCATTTAATTTGTGGTTTATTAAATGATGAGTCCCTTCAACTTGACGATATATTCAAGATAGACTGTCAGGACCAGTCCTGTGACTAAGAAATGTCTATCAAGTGAACTTGAATGTCAAAGGTTGAAAATGGTCCCTAATCGGAGTTTTCTATAAAATTGGACGCATAGAAAACGTTAGACGATTAGAATGCAAGATGACTAGTAGTTCTGTTTCTTGAACTATGTGGACATGGCAATGTCATAATCATTTGCATAGATACTTACTTTGGGAAGACTAGTATCGGACAAGACCTATGAAACTTTACTGTAAGAGATGAAAGTCTGTCATAAGTAAATTTCATTAAATTATTAGACACTAAATCCTCAATACCTGAGTGATTTGAGATTACTTGTTTGAGAACTGGTTGCTTTGACGTTGACCAACCGTCGCACCGTAAAAGGAGGCTATAAAGGCAACGCTCAGGTAATCACCTATCAAACGAAGTCTAATCTCAAGATCGCAAGATTGGGATTGTCCTCCCATAAATCGGGATGAGATGCTTAAAAGTTGTACAAGGCCACTCGGAGAGCTAGAAACTGTGAAATGCATGGCCGTGCTCGGATGAATCATAGGCTATGATTATCTGTTTATTTGATCAGTTGAACTCTGAAACCGAGGAACACCTCTGGACATAATAAGGATGACAACTCTTACCTTATGTTCAAGAGCAAGCATCGAGCGACAAAGGAATTAGGAAATGCACACTTGTCCCTAAGGACAAGTGGGAGACTGAAGGAAATAATGCCCTTGGTCCAAGTATGCATTCTATGTTAAGTCTAATAAATGCGGTTCAGTATTAATTAACAAGTTAATAATTCAGTGAGATCAAGTGAGCTGAATGCCTAGCTAGAGGCCGCTTCAGTTCAAGTGGAATTAATGATATTAATCCACGGCTTACTCTTGACTGAACCCGTAGGGTCACACAAATAGTACGTAAACGGATCAAGTATTTAATGGCATTAAATACTCCATCTATGAATATTCGGAACCGACGGATCTTGGTTTCAGTGGGAGCTAAGATCGTCACAGGCAAGAAATGAATACTCCGGAAACGATGATATTGCCGGAAACGGAAATATGGATCGTATCGGAAATATGAATATTATCCAAGTCGTAGATGTTGCCGGAAACGGAAACATGGTACGTATCGGAAAATATTATTGGAAATGGAAATATTACCAGAATCGGAAATATTGCCGGAAACGGAAATATTGTCAGAATCGGAAATATTACCGGAATCGGAAAATAATTCCGGAAACGGAAATATTAAATATTTGTTCGAAACGGAAATTAATTCCGAAATCGGAAATATTAAATATTGTTCGTATCGGAAATAAATTCCGGAACTGGAAATTTAATCGGAAGCGTATCGTACGAATTAGCATCGGACGAGGCCTGCCGGACAAAGGCCCAGCACGAAGCCGGGCCATCGCCCAGCAAGCACGCGCGCGCCACAAGCCCAGCCAAGGCAGCGCCCAGGCCTACCACAAGGCAGGCCCAGCGCGCGCCAAGGCCACCGTTGCGTGGGCCGCGCTGCGTGGGCTGCTGCTCGCACGCGCATGGGCAGCCCTTGTGGCTGCCGTGTGTGTGTGAGTTTGTGCTCATGCGTGATTCCTAAATCTACAAGAATCAGTGTATGATTAAATTTCTATTCCTAATTGGATAAATTAATTAAATAGAATTCATGTAGGATTCTAATTTCGATTAATTCGTATCCTACTAGGATTACGATTCCTTTTCCATAACTCTATAAATAAAGGCCTAGGGGTCATAATTCATACACAAGTTTTCAAAGTATTCAAAAGTGAGTTTTTTTGAGAGAAAATTAAAACACACATCTTGCTCATAAAGTGCCGAAATTTTCTAGTACCTTAAGGGCGATTCTAGTTGGTCAATCTTAAGGCGGATCCGGACGTGCTGTGGACTATCTACGGAGGGACGACACTTGGAGTCCTAAAGACTTGTTCTTGTTCGGTTCGGGCGCAGCTAGGGAGGGCACGCAACAAAGAGTATGCATCTAAATTATGCTATATGATTATGTGTAAATAATATGTTGTCCTGGGTTAATGGTTGTTTCCGCATGATCTATGTAATGTCATATGTATCATAACCTAACAAGCATGACCCAAGAAAGGTAAGCAAGGGCACGACATGGCCCAAGCAAGGCAAGGCATGACCCAAGAAAGGTAAGCACGGGCACGATATGGCCCAAGCAAGGTAAGCATGACCCAAGAAAGGCAAGCAAGGGCACGACTTGGCCCAAGCAAGGCAAGGCATGACCCAAGAAAGGTAAGCAAGGGCACGACATGGCCCAAGCAAGGCAAGGCATGACCCAAGAAAGGTAAGCAAGGGCACGACATGGCCCAAGCAGGCAAGGCATGACCCAAGAAAGGTAAGCAAGGGCACGACATGGCCAAAGCAAGGAAGCATGACCCAAGAAAGGTAAGCAAGGGCACGACATGGCCCAAGCAAGGCAAGGCATGACCCAAGAAAGGTAAGCAAGGGCACGACTGGCCCAAGCAAGTCAAGGCATGACCCAAGAAAGGTAAGCAAGGCACGACATGGCCCAAGCAAGGCAAGGCATGACCCAAGAAAGGTAAGCAAGGGCACGACATGGCCCAACAAGGGAAGCATGACCCAAGAAAGGTAAGCAAGGGCACGACATGCCCAAGCACGGCAAGGCATGACCCAAGAAAGGCAAGCAAGGGCACGACATGGCCCAAGCAAGGCAAGCATGACCCAAGAAAGGTAAGCAAGGGCACGACATGGCCCAAGCAAGGCAAGGCATGACCCAAGAAAGGTAAGCAAGGGCACGACATGGCCAAGCAAGGCAAGCATGACCCAAGAAAGGCAAGCAAGGGCACGACATGGCCCAAGCAAGGAAGGCATGAACCCAAGAAAGGTAAGCAAGGGCACGACATGGCCCAAGCAAGGCAAGCATGACCCAAGAAGGTAAGCAAGGGCACGACATGGCCAAGCAAGGCAAGCATGACCCAAGAAAGGCAAGCAAGGGCACGACATGGCCCAAGCAGGCAAGGCATGACCCAAGAAAGGTAAGCAAGGGCACGACATGGCCCAAGCAAGGCAAGGCATGACCCAAGAAAGGTAAGCAAGGGCACGACATGGCCCAAGCAAGGGCAGCATGACCCAAGAAAGGTAACAAGGGGCACGACTGGCCCAAGCAAGGCAAGGCATGACCAAAGAAAGGTAAGCAAGGGCACGACATGGCCCAAGCAAGGTAAGCATGACCAAGAAAGGAAGCAGGGCACGACATGGCCCAAGCAAGGCAAGCATGACCCAAGAAAGGTAAGCAAGGGCACGACATGGCCAAGCAAGGAGGCATGACCCAAGAAAGGTAAGCAAGGGCACGACATGGCCAAGAAAAAGGAAGCATGACCCAAGAAAGTAAGCAAGGGCACGACATGGCC